>NC_142928.1:102188821-102336321 GCF_046866305.1 Octopus bimaculoides
TCTTTTGCACCTGTACAAGAGATAAATAAATATTAATCACTTTTATTTTGCTGATTAAAATCTGTCAACAAAATTGAAGCTTACTTGCTAAACTAAGCTCTTTATGCAAACATTTTTTTGTAATGTGTATTACTTAGATTTTAATTTCTAAGTAATTCATCTATTTTTTTTTCCAGGCTAAACCAGTACAAATGATGGAGAGGTCTATTTATAGTGCAAAATATGTTTTTGTAGAGAATTTGTATAAAAGGTAGTTCATACAACGTTTTCTTCTTTGAAACCCTTTTCTTTATCATCATTTGTTTGAATAAGCTTGTCAAATGTTTCCCTTTTGATTGCTGTGTAAGATAGTTGAGTACAGTTACAGAATTTTCTTGTGAGTTGCATCTTGCTTTTGTGGATAGGGACACCAACTGATCAGGCTGAAATATTTTTGCCATCCCCAAAGAAACTAGGTTTATTATAGTTTTGGCAATATTATATATGTAAAATTGCTTTAAAAGATTATCAAAGATTGTCATTTAAAGTAAATCTTATCTACAAAGTTCTTCTGCTAGACATGGCCTGATGCTTTGCTAATGTAATTTGCTTTTCCCACTTTTACTGAAATTCTTACTGATCTATGACAGACGAGAGTAAGTTTCACTTACTTACTCTGATACTACAGAAACCATACTGATGTTCAGTGAAAAGTGAGAAATAGAGAGATTCAAAATTATGAAGGAGTTTGTTTGCAACTGTCTTCACTGCATTTTGAGATGGTTGAACTGGGTGCAGATTGACAGTTATCAGTCAAAGAAGTTACATTTCTTGGGAATGAATTCCATTATATAATGAGTATTTGTTTTATTGATCTTGGCAGAATGAAAGACATATCTAATTGTAACAAGGTTTAAACTCAGAACATTGAAGTATGAAACTAAATATAATAAAGATTTGATTCAGAAGCTCTCTACACTTTTTTTCAGCTTACACCTACATTTCTCTAATATTAAATGTAAATGTGAACATAAAATGGGTAGGATATTTTGATAGATAGTAAAAAAAATGTGATTTATGAAGGTACTTTAATGTATATCTCTTACTAATCACTTTATGAATGATGTGGGTTTAAAACTCACCTTTTTCTTTTCCAGACCATATGTACCCAATGTCTACATTTACATTAAATTTATTCTTTGATCAGTTCCAGCTGAATAATATATTTATATAAATTGAACCTACTGTCAGTTCAGTTGAGCTCAGTATATTATTAGTACTTATGTTATTAATATATGAAGACTGAAAACAAGTACAGCCACAATGTGATTTGAACTTAAAATATGGAGGATAGAAACTAAAGGCTGCACAGTGCTGTTGAAGTGTTTTTGTCATTCCTCCACCTTAAGAACGACAATGAATAATTATTGCTCACAGTGTTACAATGTTGTAGATGTCTAAGGTAGTGGTTTCACCAGTTTTAACAAACCTATCTCATACTTATTGTATTGATCCTGGAAGGAAGATAGACAAAATCAACTTCTGTAGAATTAAAGATTGATATTTGTAAGTCATTCAGCCTAATGCTTTACTGATCCAGATACCCTATTGTCATTTTGAGCATCAACAATGAAAATGGGGGAATGCTCTTTGTGGTTGCTCATTCTTCTAGGAATAACAGCCAAATTACCATCAGATCACACTCTGCCATCTTGGAAAAGGAACCACACATTTGATATTGTCATTGAAAAAGATGGGTGATGAAGGCTAGAATATCAGATCTGCTTGATGAATGATGAGGCTAATCAGTAGGAATATAAAATAATCCATTCAAATACCATTGTAAAACTAATAAGTACAATAACTTGTTACTTTATGTTACCATTGTGCTGTGTTTCATGTTTGTTAATTCTCTTTCTGACAGTGGTTTAATGCCAGGTGCGGACTATGAAGTTTTAACTGAGTGGTTTAACTGGGCTACCAACAATCTTGACTTTCATGTTGATCAAATTAGTGAGTTATATTTTTCACTGATCTTATAATCTTTTGACAGAATTAATTGTATCTGGTTTATAACTTGGTACATGACCACAAATTTCTAGGGAATTGAATATATTCTGTCGCACTGATCTCTGTATGTTTCTAATACTTGTGAACTGACTATGTTGAGCTAATAGACAAAATAAAAACTGGTAAAATTTTTAGCTCAAAACATAAAGATATGTAGTGAAACATAGCTCAGGCATGACTGTGTAGTAAGAAGCTTGCTTCCCAATTACATGCATGGAGCCTTGGGCAAGTGTCTTCTGTTATTGCCCTGGGTCATCCAAAGCCTTGTGAGTGGGTTTTGTAGCCAGAAATTGGAAGAAGTCTATTATATATATATATATATATATATATATATATATATATATATATATATATATATGGTAAATGAAAGACGGAAGATGTAAGATACGAGAATTTTTATTAATCGCAACAATTGTTTCAACACATCTAGCATTGATCCCTCATGGGTAGGATACTTAACAACTAGTTCAGGAGCATCCAACAGTGCAGATGTATCTCTTCAGATGATAAATAGATATAACTCATTAAAATAACAGTTCGGCAATGTATCTTCTCATTTCATATAAAGAAAAGCAGCAAAACAAAAGATATATCTTTATTTATATAGAAGATCAAAAATAAAATAACAGATGCAAAAAAGAAATGAATATGCAATGCAGTGAGAAAAGTATTAAAAATAACCGTTAACGGATGCCCTTGCGCAAGCTGCATGGCTCACGAAGATGAAAGCATACACACATGTGTGGTTTGATGCACACACATTCACAGAGCAAATTAAATAACTACTCAATGTTTATAAGAATGGGGATGTTAAAGCTAAACTTAACACATCCATACCTTAAAGTAAATTATGTTAACAGTTACTCAAATTCATTCCCGCTGCATTGTGCAAAAGCATGTAGGCATCTTGAGAGTTTTTCAGAGGTTCATCAGTGGGTATTGATTTCTGTCTGCATGAGCATTTATATTTATTTATATATATGGCAGTTCTGACTTCATTTTCTGACAGTGTTACCATTATAGCTATATCATAATCATTTCTACTATCACAGTTTGGCCGTACTTGTTGCTTTCCATTGTGGTTTACATCTCCTTTATTGATATTTAGATATATATCTTTGCTATATCCAGTAGGTGGCAGATTCTGCCACAAATATAACATAAGGAAGCAATGTAATTATTTTGGTTTTTAGTGTTGATATAAATTTGTTAAAAATGGTTTATCCTTTATGTTGGAAATCTATATGGTCATCTACAACTGAGGAGAGCAGTTTCTTTCAAATTGATGTAATGTTTTCATTGATCAATTAAATGAAGCCGCTCGAAATGGCTGTAATGTATTGATATTTGGACATCCTGGTTACTTATATATATATATATAGAATAATTTGATTGCATGCGTGTACATGTATCCTTGTCTTAACATTGTGTGATAGTTGTTGTAAATGAGTGTCACTGTCATACAAGCAGTGTCATTCTTTCCCAATGTTCTGCAAAATATATATCTGGCCATGGGGAAATATTGCTTGCTTGGAAACAGGTGAGGGTTGGTAATAGGAAGGGTATCCAGCTGTAGAAAATCTGCCTCAAATATACTCTGCTTGACCCATGAAGGCATGTAAAAGTGAATATTAAATGACGACAACAACAGCGGCAGCGACGATGACGACCTCTTCCTCTTCCTCCTTTCATATGGAGAAATTAATAATAATTTCTTAGTTGGAGACAAGGCCACATATTTGATGGGTGGGTGGGTGTATTGGTTGATTCCACTCCAGTACATGATAAGTAGTTGACATTGGAGAAATGAAAGATGGAATCAAATCATCTCAAATGAAGAACTGCAAAATAGATGCTCAAAAGTGTTTTGGTTAGAGCTCTACTTTATCTACATGTTAATTGTTAAAGATACTTTGTTACTGTTGATTGCATCAACCAATATTGATTTTACCTTGTGTGATAAGAGGAGTAAAAAACCAAAGTTGACCTCAGTTGGATATCGAAATCAAAACTTAGAGTTATAAAGATATTTGGTCCATTACTCTGCTGTTTTTTTTTTTCTTTTTTTTTTTTTATCAAATCCTGCAATCTTGCCATTTCCCCTTTGTATTGAAAAACAGGTTTGAAGGCACAGTATTGCAATATTTTAGTTTGCAGCGAACTAACTCTGACCTGTAGTAAAGTGAGTGTTACCAAAGTTAATGTAGTAAGAATAGTTTCAAAAAAACTCTGCATAGAATTTTGGTTTATTACAATATTTAACATTTAATTTTATCAAACATTTTTGCTATTCCAGTTTATCTTAGATGCCATCCAGAAACAGCACTTGAAAGAATTAAGAAACGAAACAGAAAAGAGGAACTAAATATAACTTTGGTTTGTAATTTTATTTCAGTAATATGTTTTCATTTGTTATTATTTGTGTCACTGATTCTGAGTGATAGGCCAACTGGCACTTTAAAATCTCTATCTGTTTCACTAATATTAGCAGAAGATGATTCTAGTCTTACACATTGACATATTTGGAGTAGTGTTCTCATCTTGGTTGTTATAAGTCAGTCACAGTTTTTTTAGCCATTATATGTCCCAGCCACTTTTAAGTGTTTGATAATTTAGTAATGTTCCCAAAATTTTCAACTGAACCCTTTATTCATTCCCAGGAGTAGATTTTTAAATTTTATTTTATTGTCCATACCAAGGATATTATCTTTTTAGTTATTCTCCTATGTGTAATGTCACCTGAACCAGCATATATACTGTTTGACTGGCCCAGTAATTGAAGTACAGGTCAATGGAATAGTAAAGATAATTGATTTCAAATTGTAGCACAAGGCCAGCAGTTTTGGAGGAGGGGGTAAATTGATTACTATCAATCTCAATACTCAACTGATACTCATTTTATTGACCCCGTAATGGTGAAAGGCAAAATCAACCTTGGCAGAATTTGAACTCAGAACATAAAGACAGATGAAATACTGCTAAGCATTTTGCCTGGCATGCTAATGATTCTGCCAGCTCATCACCTTAATAGTAAATATAATTGACAATTAAGTTAATAGTATTAATAACAATAATGAACTTATTGTATACAGTGCTCAGTTGCACTACAACTTGTTAGAAAAGAGTAAAAGAGGGGATAAAAGGCAGCTATATATTTGGTTGATAATTGTTGCAGGTTAAGCAACCAACTCTTTAGTCAAAACTTAAGACCATTTTCCATTACAGAAAGGGATAGTCATACAAATTAATTTAAGCTTTCCAAACTTTGGGGGAAAACCAGGTGAAAAAAGGTAACCTTTTTAGTAGTTCCCTGAAAAATTAATCTGAAGAATCTTTTATTTGTGACTATTCTGTTTCTGCAATGCATATCTAACATCTTTATATTTTTACTTTTGTGTCTTTATCTTTTATTTATAAATTCATTTCCAGGAATATCTCCAATCTTTACATGAACGACAAGAAGAGTGGCTCATAGATGGTTGTTATGGAAAACATACAGAAGTCCTGGTACGTATGTTGTGTGTGTGCATGCGTAAGCCTGTAAATTGTTTTTACATTTTTTCACGTATATTAGATTGCAGTCATACTGGGTTACCACAATCACATTTATATATGCATACACTCAGACACCTGTTTATATTGTTTTTTCCTATTGTATACACTTTCTTTACATTTCAGTTAATACAAATGCTTCTTCTTTTTCTTTTTTGTTTTTTTTTCCAGGTTTTGGATGCTGAACAAGATCTAAAAAGCATGTTGGAAGTTTTTGAAAATTCTCGAAATAAGATCTTATGTCTGTAAATGAAAGACATATAAATCTACTGCCGTAACTTTTAACACTCAATTTCTATGTCAGATGTGCTAGATTTATACAGCAATCCAGCAGAGGATTTGGGATCAATGTAGTGGAGTATGTTTATGTTTGTTTCGTGTCTGTTTGAATTTAGTGGACAAAATAGTGGTTATAAAATGAGATTATGGCATTCAAGTGATTATGAGATTATGGCATGGTTTCTATGGCTGGATGCCCTTCCTAACACCAACCACTCTGAGAGAGTAATGGGTGCTTTTACGTGCCAGGTCCAAAGTGCATTTTTATCACCCAAAGAAAAAAATATTGAAGTACTGAAATTCTTGCAGCACAAAACTTCCATTTAATTTGATGCCCACTTTTGTCTGCACACAGAATAACTAAACTAGAAAATCATGGAACAAATCCAGTTAGTTTTGCTCAAAGATCTCCGTGATTAACAAATGTTTAGACATCCTCCTTCTTTAGTCAATGTATCCATTACAGCATTAAAGACACATCTAACTAAGTTACGTCACTGGAAAGGGTAAAAATATTTACTGGGCCTCTGTAGCTCATTTGTTATACTTGGCATCATTTTAGGGTTCCATCCACATGAAGTGTTGTTTTAAAGCAAGGATCAGTTTCATCCTGTCATCATTTGGTATGTCCATTAGCTTGTCAATCTAGTCAAACTCCATTTTAGCCAGGCAGTCATTATTTTGTCAGTTAAAGAGAAAGGGTTGAGAAATCCAAGAAAGGAAGCTCATTTGCTTCAGATCAATGAATTTGTTGCTTAGATATTCTTTGAGCTGGAGAGGTGTTCTGAGATTGATTGTAAGACATTTTGTGATGAATCATATTTATTGAAATGTGTGAAGTGAGAGTGGTTATTTCTCAAAGCATTTTAAAAACAGTTTGCTGATGAAAATCTTTTGTTCATCTTGCAGTACCTTATTTAATTTATTCAATTTACTAAAAAATCAGAAAGATAGAAAATTGAGATTTACACACACACACATACACTCGTGTGTGTGCTGGTGCTACATAAAAAGCTCCCAGTACACTCTGTAAAGTAGTTGGCATTAGGAAGGGAGCCTGGTGCAGCTTCCAGCCTTATCAGCTCTTGTCAAACCCTCCAACCCATGCCAGCATGGAAAACAGATGTTGATTGCTGATAATATACGGAGTATATTTTTTATCCAGTTTGGAGTTCCTCTCCTGACTAGAATTCCTCCCTACAAAATCTGAAGCAAATTAAGTACCCTACCCAAAGACGGTGAAACTTGTACAGTTGACATCAAGTAATAATTCTCCATTAGTTTCAACAATTAGCATGTAGTTGTTTGACCAACAGAATGGCCTACTCATTGATTTAGCATTTAAGTGGCTGAGTATTCCACAGATACATATACTCTTGACATAATTCTCAGTTGACTGTGACAATGTTGAACCATGTTAAATTACTGGTACAATCCACACAGTTTCTATCTGCCCAATTTCACTCACACGGCTTGGGTCACCTCAAGACTTTGGTAAAAGACATTTACCCTAGATTATAACATAGTGGGATCAAACCCATAACCTCATGAGTGTGAAGTGAACTTCTTAACCACTTAACCATGCTGTGTTTCATTGATATCAGCTCCTACTCAGGAAGTAACAGTTTGACATTTCTATTCACTCACCCATGCCATTTGTAAATAATAATAATTTGTCCCACCCATGCCAGCATGGAAGGCAAACGTTAAACGTGTTGGAAGATTGCAATTGTTGCTGCTTAGCTCCAAATCAAGCAGATCTATAATCAAATGCCTTCCAGTTCATCTTTCTGCATATCCAGAACCACATTACCAAATGTTTTTTCTCGTATTTATTTTTCTTTTGAGACATCAAAGTGTATTTGAAAGAGATTTTTGGCTGTTATTTCTACCAAGTTGACTGATCATATAAAAGATACTTCAGCTCATAAAATTTGTCTTTGTTTTCTTTTTCTTAAATACTGAAATTATTTTTTCTGAGTTCAAATACCAGCAAGATAGATAAACTTATAGACTTTGCCTTTCACCCTTTCCAGGTTAGTAAAATAAGTAGTAGAGGAAAATTCAGGGAGAGACAGAGGAGAGAAGAAAGAAGAAAAGAAAAGAGTAAAAAGAGACAGGAATAAAAATTTAAAAAAACTCTTGGATTATGCTCACATTTTCAATCTCTGACTACACTCCCACACACACATATATATATATACAGAGTGTCCCAAAATTAAGGCAACCAACTTTTTTCAGTTTTGCCAAAGCAAAATAGTTATATTTCAGGTCTGGGCATTGCAATGCAATGATAAAGGAATACAATTATGACACTACCACATTTATTCTATATGACCACCTCTGTTTCAAATCACAGCCTTAAGTCTAGTGTGAATGCTTCACATGCAGCATGCAATTGTTCTTGTAGAATCAAAGCCCATTCCTGGTACAGTTTTACCTTTAGAGTGTTGAGTGAAAGCATGAGTGCTTGAGACCCTTGTCTCCAAAATGGACCAAACAGAAAAATTCAACAGGTTGAGAGCAGGACTTCTTGAGGGCCATACATCCTTGCCTATGAACGATAGAATGTTTTTTCTGAACCCAGAAAAACACTCGCCCATAGAAGCAGTTTAACTTCTAGAATGTCACTAATGCATTGTTGGATGTTAATTTTAATACCTGAGAGTGCACAAAAAGGAGAGGAGACCTTCCAGTGGCTGTCACAGCCACCCAAACCATAACTGACTGGATTTTGATGTCAATTTACGAGTCTACCCTCAATGGAGCCAGATACACTCCAAAGTCAGTCCTTTCATAAGGGAGGGGCTGTACAGATCACCAAGAGCTCGCGATCAAAAGTACTGTACTGACATTCGGCTGGCTTTAATTGGTGAGAAAAAAACGCCAAAGGTTTAGTCTGATTGTCTATAGTGTGCTGCAAAACAGCACCAACTGCAGGATCCAATGCATCAATGGTTAAAGAGAGAGGAGCATCAGGAACCAGATGTACAAGCAAAGAAACAAGCTATTTCTTTCTTGATTGACTCAAAAGATAAGGCCCGGCAGATAAAGTGATAACAGAATTCTTTTTTGTATTTGCTTTCAATAGCTGAGTCAAGGAAAGTAACTTGTCTGCACAGTCACAAATGAAGCGTCTATAGAAGTTGACTACTCCCAAAAAGTGGCGAAGTTGGCATAATGAAGTGGGGGGTGCGATGTGCTGAATTGCATTGACTTTGGAAGAGAGAGGTCTGATACCATTTGGATCGATATAATGCTCCAGAAATTCCAGAGAGGACTGCCTGAAAACACACTTATTGGGGTTGATTCGCACACTGTAGGCGCGAAGATGCTGAAAGAGTTGATTTAAGTGTTGGAGGTGATTCTCACGCGTGTCGCTTGCAATGAGTATGTCATCAACGTAAGCGAACACAAATTCAAGTCCACGGACAACTTCATCGATAAAGTGTTGGAACGTACTCATGGCGTTCCGCAAACCGAAACTCATAAAAAGGAATTCGAAGCTGCCAAAAGGAGTAGTGATGGCAGTTTTTGGTACATCTTCAGGATTGACTGGTATTTGATGATAAGCATGAATGAGGTCGACCTTAGAAAAAATGGTACAATCAAGCAAATTAGAGGAGAAGTCCTGGAGATTTCTTATAGGGTAGCGATCGGGAATAGTGACCGCATTCAAACGTCTGTAATCCCCCACCGGGTGAAAATCAGAATCCCCTTTTCGTGACAAATGAAGGGGAGATGCCCAGGAGCTGGTGGAGGGATGAATAAGGCCAAGCTGGAGCATGTGCTCAAACTCGGACCTAGCCTTCGTAAGATGGTCAGGAGCAAGTCGCTGCGGGCGTGAAAAGACAGGTGGCCCAGTGGTCGTAATATAGTGGAGGGTCAAGTGAGTAGGTTTTGTCATTTGGAATCACTGATCCACCAGCTCTAGGAAAGACGCTAAGTGTGAATGAAATGCATCATCAGCAGTGGCAACAAAAAATGAAGGACTGAGAACAGCATTGGTAGTGGCCTTTGCAGGTGTAGACAAAGACGTAGAACCGTCGATGAGTCTCTGTCGCCTGACATCTACCAATAGGTTAAAATTGTTAAAAAAATTCGCACCCAGAATAGGTTGTAGGAGATCAGCTATGACAAAAATCCACCTAAAATCCTGGCGAAGATTAATGTCAATATGTAAGGAAACTTGACCGTAAGTTGCAATGGGAGACCAATTGATCACATGCAAAGTGATCTCTGAACGCTTTGGCTTGTCTGTAGCAAGATGCAAAGGCCAAATAGAGCAACTAGAACCTGTGTCAACCATAAATGCTTTTCCAGACACACAATCCTTTACAAAAAATGCATGATTTGAGGATAATTCGTCAGAAGTGTTTGATGTGCTCAAACCCTCCACTGGGCATTTTCCAACAATTGGAAAGAACAAGGCTGAATGCTTTTGCGGGCTTTATGCTGATACCTGGCGTGGTACCAACAAAGACCGGGACTAGAGGAAAAAGAATTGGTTGAGCATGAACGAGACTGGCTTCAACTGTGACGGCCGCGAAGAATTGGAGTGCCCTCACCAAAATGTGTCCATTTGGAATGTTAAGGAGTCAAGTTTCTCCACAATCTCATCATGTGTTGAGGAAGATGCAGCAGAAGAGACCTCTGAGCAAGAGCAGACATGGTGAGGTGCTGGATGGATAGCGAACTCTAAAATTTTACCAGTCATGGTAGATAGTTGATCTACGGGGTTGATATCAACCGTTGTGGCTAAAATGGTTTGCACACTGGGAAGTAGCCAGGAGAAGAAAAGCTTCCGTAAGAGCGAGTTGTCCTCAGTTGTGTCACTGAGCTCGTGGAGATGCTGTAAAAATGACTGTGTCCTGTCTCCGAGCTCCTCATCCTGCATAAGTTGTTTAAACTTAGACTCCATGAATTTAGTGTTCCACCGGAGAACCTCAGATTTGACCACCTTGTACATCACATCCAGGCAAGGATCTGTGATGAGATCTCTAACGGAAGTAGCAAGTGGTGCAGGAATGCTACAAAGGAGACGATTTAGCTGTCGCTGGGAAGGCACAGCATGTGCCGCAAAGCATGCCTCCAACTGTGCGAACCACAGTGTGATGTCACCAGTGAAAGAAGGAAGATTAGGTAAACTCATTTTCTGTCAGAGGAGGAAAAGAAAAAAAGGACCAAAAAAACCAACAAGAGTGTTGTTGGAAATAGCAGCATGTGTGTGAGAAAAAAAAAAAATTTCCTGAGCAAAATTTATGGAATTGTGTACTGTATGCACAAACAAAAAAAATTTTGTCGCCAAACCTTTTTTTTTTTTTGTGCTGATAGAAAACAAAACAAAATGCCAAAAACACTGAATGTATGTGTGTTGTACCATCAAGGTTTGTTTTTGTTTTTTCTCTCTGATTGTATGTGTGCTTTTTTTCTGTCTCTTCTTGTCAGTTGAAAAATCGCCAGAAAATTGCGCACGGCTAGTAAAGTCCTGTTTCCACGTGGGGCAATTCAAATGTGGCTACAAAATGGAACGGTGGCTGGAAGTGGAGTCTTCTGGTACTGTAGCTTCTTACGGCTGCCGGAGTTCCTTCACTCATTGGGTCACCATTTATAATGAGAGGCAAGGTTCTCAATATCGGTTGAATATCACCTTTCTCCCATTAAATTCTTATTCTTCATGTTGCTTAAGGCTCCAGCAGTCACGTAAAGAAGTATTAGGCAAAATGCAGGTTCTCCATTAGTTTTATTTACAATATATACAAAGGTGTGGTATGTTGCTCTTTGCAGCCATCTCATGCGGTGTGAATTCGTCGTTCTCCGTTATGCGGGCTCATTGCCTCAGGAGATGTGACAAGCGGATTAGCCTAGACGCCCGGCCAATGAAGTGTGCTCTGCGAGCAGTCGCGGGAAAAAGAGATTGAACCTCGTGGTTTCTTCCTTTTATATAGTTTGCCATCGCGAGCCTCGTTGTGAGGTGGCACATGCCAAATGGATACAGATGAGGTCTCGCTCTAGTCTCAGAGATGGCAATGGCTGCGCGCAATCTCACCCAATATGGCACTGACTGCTTGTGCCACCACAATATATATATATATATTAGATACGTTGTCTGTGTGTGTGTGTGTGTCCTCTATGCACACTCAAACTTGGGGCACATGAATAATTTGACCTTGGAACGAGTAATATGGTCTTCATTTATTTTTTGATTAAAAATAAATAATATTGCTTTATATATAAAGATTCACTTCTGAAAATTGTTCTGTCAATGTCAACTTCCTGTGTTTGGCATCCTGACCTAGTAACTAAGTTTCATGTGTTTGATGTCCTCACGTAGTAACTAAATAACCAGCTATTTACACACACATGTATGTATACATAATTATAGGTGTGACGATTTCTGATAAAAAAAAAAAAAATTTCTTAAGATACTTTCATGTGAGAAAAAAATTTCGTATGGAGATAGACACCTTTTTCTCAATAAATTGAATGAGGTACTGTATATTGTACATTGATTTTTCAATACATATTTTGGACATTTTTGGAACAAGTCACCTTATTAACACTTGATATTTCACCTTTAAATCCCTTGTGATTATTCTTGGCACAACTTGACTTATTAACACTTTCACTTTGTCAGTGTTAATGTAGTAACTAAGTAACCAGCTATTTACACATACACACGTATGTATACATCATTACAGTTGTGACGATTTCAGATAAAAAGGAATTTCTAAAGTTACTTTCATTTTTGTATATTCTTTTCCAGCTTTCTATTTGTGTAAGATATATAGTTATGTGAATGTGTGTGTGAGAAAACAGCCATTGGAATGTGACTCTGGGTGAGGCAGTTGTTTCCTGTTCTGCATTTCAGTTGTGAAATCTCTTCACCATTATGCTTCAGGCTTGCAGCATTTCTAGTTATCACCAGCTGTGGGAGAATCATCAGGAATCCTTCTGTGAAGACATTGTTAAAAGATTGCAGAGGCAAAAATCAAGGTCTTGAAATCCAGCTGACTGAGAACATCAAGAATGAGGCTCTACTTCTCCCTGAAGACAAAGTTTTTCAGCTTGGAGGAAAACTTTTTGCAGGAGTATGGCTTGCCAGATCCAATAAGAGAACAGCTCAGAAAAGACCAGGAAATTTTAAGAGAGACACCCTATAACATGAATGAGCCAAAGCTTTTGACTGAACAGCGTACAGCTTACAATTGCATCATTCCAATGACTCAGGAGGAAAAGAGTGGCCTGTTCATTTTGGATGCTCCTAGGGGTACTGGCAAGACGTTTTTGATCAACCTTTTGTCCGCAAAAGTCCATCTAGATGGGTGTATTGCTTTGATGGTAGTGTCTTCTGGAATAGCAGCTACTCTCTTGACAGATGGACAAACAGCTCATTCTACTTTCAAGGTTCCCTTGAATTTAGTTAGGACACAGACTCCAATTTTCAACATTTCTAAGACATCAACAAAGGCCATGGTCTTGCAGCAGATGCACTTGATTGTCTGGGATGAATGCACCAAGTCTCACCGTGGAGCACTTGAGGTTGTTGACCGTAGCCTAAGAGATTTGAGAGGAAAGGACATTCTCATGGGTGGGGTCATTGTAGTTTTGGCTGGGGATTTCAGACAAACCCTTCCTGTGATCCCAAAAGGTACAAAAATAGATGAACAAAAAGCCTGTCTCAAGCAGTCCTATCTGTAGAGGCAAATGACTAAACTGCACCTAACAGTTAACATAAGGGCCCAATTATTTGGTCATCAAACTGCTGAGCTGCTAGCTTCTGAAGACAGGGAATGGGCAACTACTGCATGTCAACTAAATGCAGCAACACTGGCTACCCTGTGGTGAGATGGTACCAACTGTCAATGATATCATAATGCATGTGCTCTCAAACATTGCACAAAACTTTAGCAACAGTCAATAGCTCTGTGAGTGAGCCATATTAGCTCCACACAATGATGCTGTCAACAAAATCAACTGGGATCTCTTGCAGCTGTTGCCAGGACAAGAACAGTCTTTCAAATCCTTTGACACTGTCATTGATCAGGATCAGGCTGTAGTTCTTCCAACTGAGTTCCTGAACTCTCTACAGCCAACTGGGATGCCACCTCACCACTTAACACTTAAAAAGGGGGCCCAAATCATGCTGCTCAGGAATCTGGATCCACCTCATTTGTGCAATGGCACTAGACTGGTGGCGAAAGCGATGCGATCCCATATCCTAGAGGCAACAATTATGACTGGGAACTATAAGGTTAAGGATGTCTTCATTCTATGGATCCCGTTAATCCCATATGAACTCCCCTTTGAATTTAAACGGTTCCAGTTTCCAGTGAAACTAAGCTTCACTATGTGAATAAATCTCAAAGACAGTCTCTCAAGGTTGTTGGATTTCACCTTGCTTCTCTCGTGAGCAATTATATGTAGGATGTTTACGAGTTGGAAGTCCCCCAAATCTTTTCATTTATTCACCAATTAAAGGATACGCTCAAAACATTGTATATTCAGAAGCTCTAGGTAACTAAACTGATTGATTTCCAGATTTGTTTCAATACATTTGTTTATACTCATGTCATCTGACAGAATTTTTGCTAAATGTACTTATTAACAGGAGAGGAGTTCCTGCAGACACTCCTCTCCTGGAAGAAACAATGCTGAGCATTTTGTCCAGCATGCTAACAATTCTGCCAGCTCACCACCTTATTAATATTAGTTTCAAATCTTGGCACAAGGCCAGTAATTTTGGGTGAGGGAGTAAGTTGATTACATCAACTCCAGTGTTCAACTGGTACTTATTTTCATTTCTATTCTAGGCACAAGGCCCGAAATTTTGGGGGAGGGTCTAGTCAAGTAGATCAACCCCAGTACGCAACTGGTACTTAATTTATCGACTCCAAAAGGATGAAAGGCAAAATCGACCTCGGTGGAATTTGAACTCAGAATGTAAGGTCAGACGAAATGCTGCTAAGCATTTTGTTTGGCTCAGTAATGATTCTGCAAGCTCATTGCTTTAACCATATTATTAATATTAATAATAATAATAATCCTTTCTACTTTTTGGACAGTAATAGTTGAAGGTTGCCCATGGGACTCAAACCCACATCTGTAGACATGAATAATAATAGTTATAATAATCTTTTCTGCTAAAAGCATAAAGCCTGAAATTGTTGGGGAGGGGACTAGTCAATTACATCAACCCCAGTGTTTCACTGGTACTTAATTTATTGATCCCAAAAAGATGAAAAGCAAAGTTGACCTTGCCAGAATTTGAACTCAGAACATAAAAACAGATGAAATGTCACTAAGCATTTCGCCAAGTACATTAATTTACTGTTACATTACATCAACTCCAGTACATAACTGGTACATTAATTTTGTCAATCTCAAAAGAATGAAGGTAATGTTGACCTCTGTGGGACTTGAACTCAAAATTTAAAGAGCCAGAAATAATGATGGTTTCAAGTTTTGGTGCAAGGCCAGCAGTTTTAAGTGAAGGAGGTTAGTCAATTGCATTAACTCTAGTACGTGACTGGTACTTAATGTAAAAACCCATGTAATTTGCGCACTTGTGTAATTTACACAGGTGATTTTCAGGATAAAATTTGTTAAAAAAAACTATTTATGTAAAATTCACACCCAAAAGTTTTCAGAATTGCCAATATAGTCAGGAGAAAAAGGTTTTCAATTTAGTTGTATTTAGCATAATTTCACTTACTTATGATTAGATTTTATTAAATTTTCATTAAATAAAAGTAATTTCTGTTTAACAGGTATCACATTGAAAGCTATTAAATTACAAAGTGTTTGGGTTGTTTATAATAAAGTTTATTTTACATTTCTTGCCCACAAAAGATTATGTCTGATCTTTAGCATATTGCTGTATGTCTTCTCAAATTACAACCACAAGAAAAGTTGTTGATAAGAATTACTAACAAAAACAAAGCTGATAAATATGCACAGGTATTGCAAATTAAGTCTAATTACCAATAAACATCAGCTTGGATGACACTTTATTCAACTGACAGAGGAAGGTGACCTATCAAACTGATTATGTAAACAGAATTCTTTTCTGCCTATTCTTGTTGGAACCTTTGATACAGAGTATCGAAATTTTAATCCCTTTCACACTTATAAAATGTTAAGCAAACTCAAAAATTTCTCATTACCATTATTATCAGTGTGGGCAGGACTTATGAATCGTTTACTTCAAAGAAGAAATTAAATATGTTGAATATGCATTTGAACATAACAATAGAGCTGCCAGAAGGTATTTTAATGTTAATAGCCAATATTCGAAATTGGCGTAAACAGTACAACAAATTTAAAACTGTGCTTAGTAATAAACAGACAAAAATAAAAACATACAATCATGATTATCCATATCATTACATTTTTTTTCAGTCAGGAATATCCATATCACTATGTATGTCAATAGTTCTCCATTGTGATAGGTAGAAACTCCAAACAATGTAAAATATGGCCCGGACCATGTTTACCAGCATGAATGTCAGACTTCAAAACTAAGCTAACTATTTAACAGTTTTAGGAAATTTATACAGAGAAAGCAAGCATTATACTGTCCAGCATAAATAAAAGTCAACTTCATTTTATTTAAGCCATTATTTTTTCTGAAAAAACCTATTCTGACATTAAATGAGTCAACTTCCGGTACAAATGTTTATGTTATGTACTTCTTTTTTCAACAAAAAAAAAATTTCAAAAACAAAATCTGGAAACAATCTACTCATGCAATTTATGCACCCACTAAAGCTCATTTTTATTTTTGCGAAAAATGTGCGTAAATTACATGGGTTTTTATGGTAATTTTAACAAGCTTGAAATAGTGTAAAGTAAAGTTGACCTCAGCAGTATTTGAACTCAGACCATGAAGAACTACTGTTAAGCATTTCATCTGATGTGCTAACAATTTTGCTAGCTCATCACCTTAGAGCCAGAAATAGTAATTCTTTTTAAGTTTAGCACAAAGCCAGCAATTTTAGGTGCAGAGGAGCAAGTCAATTACATCAACTCCAGCATTCAAGTGGTATTTATTTTATCAATTTTGAAAGGATGAAAAACAGTCAGCCTCAGCAGAATTAAAATGTAAAGAGCTGGAATAAATGCCACAAAGCATTTTGTATGATTTAGTAATGAGTCTGTCACTGCCTTAGAACCAGAATTAATATTAATAATGATAATAATAATAATAATAATAATAATAATAATAATAATAATAATGATGATGATGGTTTCAAATTGTGGCACAAGGCCAGCAATTTCGGGGTAGGTGGTAAGTTGATTATATTGACCCTTGTGCTTAACTGGTACTTGTTATATTGATCCTGAAAGGATGAAAGGTAAACTCAGAATGTAAAGACAGACAAAATATCACTAAGCATTTTGCCCAACATGCTAACAATTCTGCCAGATCACTGCCCAGGTAGTAGTAGTAATAGTAGTAGTAGTAGTAGTAGTAGTAGTAGTAGTAGTAGCAGCAGCAGCAGCAGCAGCAGCAGTAGTAGTAGTAGTAGTAGTAATAATAATCCTTTCTACTGTAGGCACAAGGCCTGAAATTTGGTGGGAGGAGACTAGTCGATTACATTGACCCCAGTGTTTCACTGGTACTTAATTTATCGACCCTGAAAGGATGAAAGACAAAGTTGACCTCTTCAGAATTTGAACCCAGAACATAAAGACAAACGAAATGCTGTTAAGCATTTCATCCAACATGCTAACAATTCTGTCAGCTTGCCACCTTAATAATAATAATAATGATGATGATGATGATGATGATGATGATGATGATGATGATGATAATAATAATAATAAATTAAATGTACTTGATATTTCTGAGAAGACCTCACAGGTTAACAGCAGTATGTGATCAGAAGTTCAACAATCACAATTTCATGTTTTCTTAAGCTTTCATCAATCAAGTTCAACTAAGCAATTGAGTGATGTTCAATGAGTATTTAGCATCATTCATTTATAATCTGAGTTTGAATTCTGCTAGACTTGACTTTGTTTTACATCTCTCTCAACTGTTGATGAAACAAGTATCAATAATATAACAAGGTTGGTTCAGTTGACTATATGACTCACCAGGGCAAGTTATAGAGTCATGCCTTGATAAAAGAAATCAATATAGCACTGGATGGTTGAAGGGTGAGGCAATTGATGCAAAGGATCTGTGTTCAAACTCAGACATCAATGATTTATCTCTTGTTATCAGTTAACTTGAAAAATAGGTTCTCCCCTAATTCTATTTACAGGGGTTTTTGACACTAAACAAGAGATCCAGCCATAAAACGAAGTTAAACAAATGCACAATGCTAGTTATAAGGCCTCACTTAAAATATCACAATTCAATTCTCCTCATGGCACTTCAACATCATCCATTTAAAAAAAAAACCCACATTAAGCCAGTGAAGGCATGTGGTTTAGTGGTTAGGGTATTCGGTTCATGATCATAAGGTTCTGAGTTCAATTCCCGGCAATGCATTGTGTCCTTGAGCATGACACTTTATTTCATGTTGCTCCAGTCCATTCAGCTGGCAAAATTGAGTAGTATCTATATTTCAAAGGGCCAGCCTTATCACACTCTGTGTCACGCTTAATCTCTCTGGGAACTACATTAAGAGTACACATCTATGGAGTGCTCAGCCACTTGCATGTTAATTTCACAAGCAGGCTGTTCTGTTGATCACATCAACTGTAACCCTTGTCATTGTAACTGATGGAGTACCAGTATATTAAGCCAATTTTTGCCAATACAAACCACCACTAAACTCATATTCTAGTTGTTGTTTAGTTGCAACCAAAACCATTTAATTTACATATCCAGTGATAGATCTAGCTCAGTTACAACATGCACAGGTTCCAATATTCAATTTATTACATTCTTAACAATATAATTATTAATAACATGTACTAAGTGTACTGTAATTTCATTAATATACACTTAGTAGGCATAATGCATTAAGTGCATTACTATGCATTTTGTACATAATAATTGTTTTAATAATAGTCAAAGCTACACGGTTCATTGATGACTGTGTTTGAAATCAGACCTTTTGCATCAGTTGTCTATCACTTTAAGTACCCAGCACTTTTAAAATTTCTTTTGACTAGACATGTGGCTAAGCTTGCTCTATATAGCCGATTAATCAATATCAAAAGGTTGAAAACGAAGTCAACCCTGGCAGACTTATAATCAAAACTATTTCATTCCAACTAAATATTTAGATTTTGAACTTCCATGAAGCTCAAGGATCTGCTACCTACTCTCCCAACTACCCTTCCAGGCTTCCCAGGTCCACAAGCTCAGAGCTGCCACAATCAATGTTGGCACAATTAAAGGTAGGTCTGGTGAAACCATTCATAATTGCACATGAAACTTGTAAATCAAGGTTTTGTTGTTGAAGAACATTTGATGTGGTAACTGCTTCTGTGAATACAGGTGTTTCAATTTTAAGACAAAAAAGAAATTCCAAGTTGATGTGGCATTACTCCCCATTTTCACTTACTGAATCTGATTAGATTCTTTTTGTGTATCTTTATCAGAAATTGTACCAGAATTGTAAGCATCTTCTTTAAAGTTCTTAGAGTGTCTGCTTTGCAGGTCCATTTTACATCAGGGAACTTTTCCAGTTCCACTCCTTGAACATTGGACAGAGGGTAGATAGAGTGCTGAATTTGTATAAATAAAAATACTGCTTACTTGGCATTGGAATAAAACTGTATAAATTTTCTTCTACATTTAAGAATGAGGCAATAGAGCTACTTGATATAGTATTTTCTATAAGCATAACACTCTAGCAGTGTGTATGGTAGTGAACATACAGAGCTTTTTCTTTGTACAAAAAAAAAAACATAAACTTCACTGAAGCCCTTTGTACAATGCACTCATGTTAGCAATTCCATTATAGTCCTGACTTGTCATGTTTTCTATCTGTATGCCATTTCTTTCCAAACTAAAGATGGGACCATTTATTGCAGCTCTTCCCTTGTTGGAGATATTATCTCACACATTTCAATGAATGCATTTTGATTTTATCATCAGACACATGATATAGGCACATAGCAACCTGTTCAGTGTAGGAGACATCTGTAGCTTCATTCATAAGAAAAGAATATACTGTTGCTACATTATTTAATATTGATTTTCTTATATACATAGCCAAAGACTTGATTATATTATTCTAAATACAGTTTGAGAATGTTATCACCTGTGATTTCTTTTTATATGTGATACACAATACATACAGCAATTGTCATATCTAGCCAACAATTGGACTTGTTCAAGGTGCTCATTTCTATTTATAATTGTTTGTCTTTTAACTGTAGCTCATAATGGTAGTCCTTGTTGAGCTAAATATAAAATTATGTCAACAAGTGTTAATAATATTTCTTTATTCCTCTGACTTTTTTTGCTTTATTTGCTGCTTCAAAAGCTTTTTCTCAAGGTCTTCTTAAAATTACTCCATCTTATTATTCTGATCACCTGCATTTCAGAAAATGTATTTTTCTAATGTATATATTTCCTAAATATTGATATATATTTTCCCACACTGTTTATAATAGTTTGCTTTTCTTCAATATATCAGATACTTAGTCTGTTCTCAGTGGATTAAATGCATTTTAAAGTATTGATAATGTTGGAAAAGCTATATTTTCTTCATTACCAAGACAATATTTTTTGATTGGGGTGGCACTATTCTGTCATTGTTATCCTCCTTCTTCTTCTCCTTCTTTAACATCTGTTTTCCATATCAGCATAGTTTGACTAGAGCTGGCAAACCAGGAAGCTGCACCAGGTTCCAGTCTGATTCGGCTTGGTTTCTACAGCTGGATGCCCTTCCTAATGCCAACCACTTTACAGTGTGTGTTAGGTGCTTTTAACGTGAATAATAAATCTATTCAAATAGGCTTGTTACATGTATTTCAGAAACTGGCTTTCTTTGTTAATGACAAAAAACTCAGAAGTCAAATCTTTCTTATTCCTAATTGGTAATTTGTAACAGACATAAAGTCAAACATGTTGAGAGAGTGAGAGGTGTGGATCAGAAAGATCTAATGCAATTGTTATTTATGTAGAAAAAATGCATAATTTTATCATAGATATTCAAGATGTTTTTGTTCACTTTTAATGAAAATTGTATAACTTTTAAAAATTAATTAAAAACAAAAAATAAAGGTCATGTTCTATCATATTTCTTTCAGTATTTACACATGAGTGTCTGCACCAAGTCGAACTTTGTATATCTTTTATCTTTTACTTGTTTCAGTCATTAAACTGTGGCCATGCTGGGGCACCACCCTGAAGAATTTTAATCAAAAGAATCGACCTTAGTACTTATTTTTTTAAAAGTCAGGTACTTATTCTATCAGTGTTTTTTGCTGAACTGCTAAGTTACAAGGATGTAAATACAGCAACATCAGTTATCAAGTGATGGTGGGGAAACACACACACACGACAGGGTTTGTTTGAGTTTCTGTCTACCAAACCCACTCAAAGGATTTGGCTGGCCCAAGGATATAGTAGAAGTCATTTGCCCAAATTGTTGTGCAGTGGGTCTGAACCCAGAACCATGTGGCTGGGAAGCAAACTTCTTTATCACAGTCACACTGCACCTATATATTGACTTAGCAGAAGTGGAGCCAGAAGGTAAGGAAACAAATCATAATAATGCATTCTATCTTTTCATGCATTTGAATTTTCACTAAAATGGCATTTGTTACATAAAAGAGAAGGGAGCAGGAGATCAAGCACCTTGATTCCTCCCCCATGTATACACACCTAACCGATTCTCACAACAACATTCTTGCATACCAAGGATCTGTAGGTATTTTAACTCATTTTTCATTGTAGCTCACTCTAATAGAGCCATACAGTGTATATGGGATGTTGACCGCATTAATATTGGTTTTCAATTTTGGAACAACGCCAGCAAGTTTGAAGGAGGTGATTGACTCAATTACACGAATCCCAGTACTCAATTAGTACTTATTTTATCAACCCTGAAAAGATGAAATGAAAGTCAACCTTGACGAAATTTCAACTCAGAACATATAGACGAAATGCCACTAAGCATCTCGTCCAGCATGCTAACAATCCTACCGGTGTGCCACCTTATTGACCTCACTAATTTTGAGCCAATACACAAGTTGACCTCACCAATATTGAGGTGTTCACACAAGAAGGAAGGTGAGGCTTTTTATGGGTGGTGTTCTTCAAAGTACAAAAATTGTAGATAATAAGAATAGTTAGTGAGAAGATCAGGCAATGACAGCTGCAACTATCTGGTCACTGCATGCACCACCATGAACTGGAAGTATCCAAATTAGTCTTGTGGAACTCACTTCATGGTGATGTAAGAAAAGGAAAACGTTATCACACATCAATAACTTGATTGCAGACACTGGCCTGGAATATATCTAGAACCTGGAAGCAGTGATGGTAGACCAAAAAGTGTGGTGGGTAAACTTTGTTGCTGTGGCCTAGGTTGGACCCTGGCCATAATAATAAGAATAGTTATTGTTTAATCCTAGGTCAACTAGGATTGAGAAGACCTATGAGGAAATGCATTACAGCTTTCACTACTCTGTCTTTTCCCTGTGCACTAAAAACCACAAGTTAATGTGTAAATGGAAGATGCAATTGCAAAAATTTATTTCATACTTCATGGAGATTCTAAGTTATGAAATCCAACTGATGATGGATATATGCAAAGTAATTTGCATCAGATATGAAACTACAAGACATTGGATAAGTAGATTAACTAGAACTACTTTATCACAGTAAATATTCCACCCAACTACGTTTATTGAATACTTTATTTTATAGTGACACTTGCAGCTTATTACGTGCACACACACACACATGTTGTTATTATTTTTGGTATTATTATTGTGTAAAACCTCCAAATATTAACTTACTAGGTAAACCACTATTATTGATCCCACGTCAGTTCATTTTTTTTTTTCAATGAAACTAGTGATGACATCTAAATGAGTTTAGTGTCAACAACACATTTATATCTTCAGATTAATCATTTAGAAGCTTTTATCATTTCTGACATAAATAAAATACAGTTCATTTACTTGGAATAGATTTGCAGTAAATCTGTTGATTCACAGTGAAACTTTTATGAATCATTGGCTTGAAAGTGTTCAAGGTTGAAAAGTTTTTAACAGTCATGGGGACTTTGTTTAACACTTTAGCATTTAAACTGGCCCAAATATTGTACCTGTTTTATGTTCAAAATGGCCAGATGAGGTCTCTTACACCAACCCTACCATATCATTCTAAAAATTAAAAGTTACCTCATTGAAATCTCAAAGCTACAAACTAATACAAAACAATCTGAATAAATAAGCATTACTTTTGATAGAATAACGGGTTGTAAAATAGTGGTGGCGGACAAACACAAATAAACACACAGATATGTACACAACAGGCTTCTTTCAATATCCGTCAACCAAATCCACTCACAAGGATTTGGTCGGCCCTAGGCTACAGAACACACTATGTTTGAGTTGCCACTCAGTGAAACCGAACCCTAGACTACGTGGTTGGGAAGCAAGCTTCTTGGCGAAGGTAAAGAATACGTACACCCGGTGGTTAGGGTTTTTGTTACGCCGAAAACCGTATTCTTTACCTCCGCCAGCTTCTTTAGCACACAACCATGCCTACGCCTAAAGAGACGTGGCAAAATATTTATGAACTTCATGAATGATTTGCATTACTAATTGCCAACACGGACCATCAGTAGTTTCTCCAGATTCTATTGTTTATAAGAAGTTTATTAGTGACGTTTAGTGGAGGCGCAATGGCCCAGTGGTTAGGGCAGCGGACTCGCGGTTTCGATTCCCAGACCAGGCGTTGTGAGTGTTTATTGAGCGAAAACACCTAAAGCTCCACGAGGCTCCGGCAGGGGATGGTGGCAAACCCTGCTGTATTCTTTCACCACAACTTTCTCTCACTCTTACTTCCTGTTTCTGTTGTACCTCTAATTTAAAGGGTCAGCCTTGTCACACTGAATCGGATCAACTGGAACCCTCGATGTCGTAAGCGACGGAGTGCCAATAACAGTGACGTTTATTATTGTCGTTTAGCCCAAGATCAGCTCTGATAGGCAGATCTATGATAAAAAATATTCTAGTCGTGAACATCATAACTTTTTTCGCTGACATAGCGTATCTAGCATACCCTTCCCTTTTAAAGATGTTTGACATGAGGCAGATTTAGCTGTCATTTCCAGTAAGTTGAGTGCTCGCGTAGAGGAGTTTCTCTGTAACTACATTCTGGTCGAGATTTTTTTACGAAAGAAAATACCGGTACAACGTGTCGAACGCACTCAGACCCCACTGACTGCTCTTTTCCACGCTTCCATGAACATCTCCAGTGATTATTTAAGGTTTGTGTTCTCTAGCAACTGTTGCACAAATGTTCGACAAGGTCTGCCTTTCTTCTTTCACTATGTATTGGTTTTCATAGTAAGTTTGACGTTCATTTTCATCTGTCTTAGCTAACAGTGGTTCATGAAGTGAAGCCCGTGTTGTTTGACCGTTTCTCTTACAAATGGTGTATTTTCATATATGCTGTTCAGTAAATATTGCTCCCATGAAACGTTCTTCATCTTCCTTATCTTGTATATTCCATTGAGCCTGCATTCTATTGCTCTTCGAAAGTGTCCAGCTTTCAGATCCATATAACGAATTTCTTTCTACATCATATCTTTAAAAAACTACATTATAATACTATATGAAAGTATTTTATAACACTATTTACACCACGAATTTATTGCGCACATACTCATAAAACTAAATCACCAGGTGTTTTTTAGTAAAGAGATAACGTGAGCTGAGTCAGAAACAAAGTGGAAATTTGGCGGGACAACGAAAAGAGAACAATATGAGTGATAAGTGACGTGTTAGTGGGTGGAGTGAAAGAGAAAGCAAATACTTACAAACATAGAAGATAGAGAGAGGAAGAAAGGATAGAATATAACAGCTGGGAGGAGGAGAAGGAGGAATAATGAGAAGAGGTGGGATAAAGGAACGGAGAGGCGTAATTAAGCTAAGACAGTATAGAGAAAAGAGAGTGTAAAAATGTATAGAGAGGGAAAGACACACACATACATAGATATATGGAGATAGAGAGATGATTGTTTGAAGCGTTAAGAGGGAAAAAGAGTAATAGATATAAGTCGAAGAACGGTGAAGAAATATAATAGGCCGAAGAGAAAAGAATAATGCGTGTGAAGTAGTTAGAAGAGAGTAAAATATAACGTGATTGGGTTAATAAATGGAGAAAGAGTAATAAATAAACGAGAAGGGAAGGAAGAGTGACAATATATATATATATATCAAACTATAGTGTGAGGGATATTGTAGTAGTAGGAGGAAATAAGTGTGAGGAGTCTATAGAATGAGAGTGTGACATACACATTATATACATATGCGTACGTACACATACACATTTGGAGACAGACAGAAATAAAGTGGTGACAGTCGGAAAATCGGATGTCAGTGACATTTAAATGAAAACACTAGGCGTTCATGACCATCACATAGGAAGTAAACATTGATGTAGATAAATCAATACGTTTAACCAATCTTGTTCCTCATGGGTTGTCACTCTACGTTATTGTACAGTGTTTCTGTTTAGTTGTCTTACAAATCTTTGTAGATCACGTTACTCAATCCGAACGGAGTTAAAAAGAATAACTAAAGCTAAGTGAGAAGCAAGCAAGTTACAACTTAAATTTTATCGACATGAAATTTAAATACAAGGAGGAGAACACTTTAGGTATGTTAATTCATTATTTTACTTCTATGTAACTTGACGTTCTGGCATGTGCGCTGAAATATGTAACACACTCACATACATAACATGTAAGCCGCTCGTTCATTAATGAAGAATAATTCTTTCAGATTGTCATTTATGAAAATGATTGAAAATATTTTTTCGACAAACAGAAGTTTTAATGTATCATGTTTCCTGTTTAAAATATGGTTTGACAAGTCTCGCTTTTGCTTCGTTTGATATCGTTAATTATGATAAATAATTAGGACATTAATGAAAATATTTAATAATAATAATAATTACTGAGATATGCAGCGCTTGAGTAATACATTTTGTAGAATCGATAAGATCTCAATGCTACGTTCTCCTCGAAAAATTCCTCTCCTCACTTATGTAAACGTTAGGATGTGACTATGTAATATTTCTTTCTCACATTTTGAATTGAACAGGTTTTTATCAAAAAACTAATGTTTCTAATATTTGTTCAACAATATTATTAAAATTGTAATAGTTCTATAATATTGTCTATAGCTATCTTTTTTTTTTTTCTTTCGATATTTTATGCTCAGACTGACTTGTTTCGTGGAAATCGCAAGCAAGCAAAAGCATAGGGCTTGATGTCTTTCTTATAACTTTACATTCTTTTTACACAAGCACGGATTTGTAAGGTTTCACTTTGACATCTTACCATATAGAAAATGGGAGTATTTAACAGTGTGATAATTCTTAGATGACCTATCAGAGAAACGAAACTCATTCCTCGAAAACCGTACGATTTTTCTCTCTTTCATGTTCAGTTGTACCGCTTAACACGTGCCATGTGGATTTTCATGTTCTACTTTAGCACTGCTTCCATATGGAGTTATAGGCTGTCTTTCAGAAAAATTTATACTGACACAAACTTAATATATTAGTTAAATATGTGCATGTATATATTGCAGCTAATGTAATAATTGCTTTATCATAAAATTGCGACAACATTCAGCTACGCGGTCAGATTTAGAGAAGAGAGAGGTGGAGTTCTTAGTCATAAGTATTGGTTTCAGCAGACATTGAATCAGACTGAAATGATAACACATAATTATGTCCCTATATATTTCGTATACTGTCATTAAAACAATATTTAACTATCAGTAGTTAAGGCATGTCGTATATTTTTGGAGGGCTGGGGGTACGAATACAGTAATTCGCGTGCTTGAACTGTTAATACTAATAAAGAGTAGAATTAATGTACGTAGAATGTTTTATTACTTCGTATATATAAAGTCTGATAAAAATCAGACGAGGAAATGACTTGTTCGGAATGTTTTCTATATTTTTTTTATAGTAATGTTTTAAAATTCAGATTCTATTTTAGCGTCGCCAAAAAATGTGCACTCATAAATGCAGGTTGTTTTATTTGTATGATAGCAATTTGTCCGTTTCTCTTTTTTGTCGAGCTTAAGGTTAACATTATTAGTTGTCTTCTTAGTGTTTACCGTTTACAAAATTAAATTAGAAAATTGGAGAAAACAGAACACAATTGAAAAAAATTAGAAAAAAAGAAAAAAGTTGCGTTTTGATTCATTGATACTTGTATATAGTTCGTTTATGTATCAGTGACACTCCTTATTCAATTTTTTTTCCATATTAAACCTGTTCAAATAATCCTTGGAAAATCTGGTGGCAAGACTTCCTTTTGTACCCCACCGCCAAAACACCCCCTTTTTTTTATCCAAACATTTGTTTATTTTTAATTGTAGTTAAAAAAATAAAACAGTTACACTCTTATGAAACGCAAACATTTAATATTAAACGTAGTTTGTAATGAAATTTAAAAAAATGAAAGTATAAAATCTGAATAGTTATGTTTTTAATAAAAATAGTTATACGTTAAATAATTGATAAACCTTAGAAAGTTCAATGCTTTGTCAAGATATGTTTAGCTAAACTGACAACTTTTTACATAAAACAAAAGTTAAATTTTGAGTAATAAAAGTCAAATTATGAGAGCTGTGTTTTGAGTACTAACTTCGCTGGAGTCAGTTTTTTCCTGTCTATCCATCCAAGGTGCGGTGTCGGAAAAATGAAGATACCGAACTGATTCAGTTAACTAACTTATCTTATTTTCCCGACAAAGTTAACTAATTGTTTAAGGACGATAAAAATGGAATTATTGAAAAACCTTCCCACACATTTTTTGTCACTCGTTATTTTTTGTCAGCTGTTGCTAATTTCCTTATTCGGTTAATGTTTCCCGCTATTTCATTTATTCTACCAGTCACATGGAATACTTGTTTGCCGCAAAGATTTGTGATCCGTCGTCATCATAATGGTTATTTTATATAACATATGCAGTATTTTTTTTTTTTCATTCATCTATTCTGATTCGATAAAAATTTAGTGTCTGTATTATTTATTATTGATTTAAAACAAACGTTCCTACTTCTGCAAAGATTGGATTTTTCCAGTCGAATTACTTCGAAAAGGATGTTGTATTTAGTTCCTATCCGTATTAAAATACGTATTTGTTGTAAACTTTCAAAGCCAGTCTCTTAATACTTTCTCTCTCTCCCTCTGAACTCTGCATCATTTCTGTTACGCACGCTTCGACTTCTATCCTGTTACACACTAATTGTAAACCTAGTAATTTACTATTAGCGTTTTTAATTTTCGGCTTTATCACACTCGCGTACACTTACTTAGTTGGGACAGACTACTAATGTCTGACTAGAGCGTGGCAACATTCCGTCTCAATCTCTTCCTCTCTTGTAGTTCTTGTGTTTTGTGTCTAGTACGAAATTGTGGTAACTTTCTGGGGAGTAGATATATAAATTCATTTCTGTGTCTATTACTGGTATGTTAAATCTGTTTACGGCAATCATACTATTTGTACAAATCTACTGAGTTGTTAATTGCTCAATTAATGACAGTGATTTAGTTACAGTGGTACAGCATATATTCTGTATAGTCCAACATTCACTTTTCTGGCCCAGAGTTTAAACTACCGAAATTTCAAATGAGCAATTAGAGAAATGAATCACGTATTAGCGCTTTACATTAAAATAAATAAATGAGCGGTGCATTTAGTACGCCACACTGTAGATCCGGTTTTGGCTGTTTTCATTGTCATGAATCCAAAATACATACTAAGGCTGCGAATTGACAGTAGTTAGTGTCGGATAGAACGACCTGCTGTATTCGTTCCAACTCTCTGTAGTTCAAATCCTGTCGAAGTTAACTTTGCCTTTCGCCCCTTCTAATTCGGTTCCTTTTCTCTGGAAAGAAGTCAAACCTTGTTATATTGTGTTATATACTCATTTGGTCTGGGAGTTATGTTAAGGGTACATGTGTCTGTGGAATACCCAGCCACTTACACGTTCATTTCATGAATAGGAATTACAAACCGGAGACTCCACCTGACTATTCTCCGCATAACCACTGTCTGTCTACTCAGCAAAACCTAAAACTTGATCACAGTGCGAAGATCACTCCTGTCCAGCGCAAGCAAACAAATATAATCACAAAATAGCCACAGCAACATGTGTCTCCACAGGAGGTTCAAAAACAGTTTGCCAACCATTATAGATTCGACGGAGTACTTAGGTGCACTCGCGGTCAAAAATTTCGAATTACAATTAGACAGCAACCCTGTTTTAAGTATGTATTAAAGATAAGAAGTAGGATAGGTAAGAAGTATTGCTACTTTCGGATTTGATGGGCGTGTAAATAGTTTTTAAATTGTATTATTCTGGGAAACTATGACTTCATTTTTTTAAAATTTGAGACCTGCTTTGCCCAATTTCAACTGTTGGTTTGGACACGAACCAGATTTAGTTTCAATGCTGAAGTGTTAATAATGTATTCATATTTGAAAGTGGTTGGTCATTTTGTGCTCCTTAAAACTGCATGACATGATGTTGAAGTGTTCTTTTTAAAGAATAAATTTCATTGTGAAAGTGGTAAATGTGTGCTACAAAGGAAAGGGTATTGATTTGATAAGTTTATAATTTGGGGTTTGTGGCAGTGTTGGTCTAGCATAGTTCATGTTGAACATGATGTACTGCTTATAACTTATCTTTTCAAGTTTGCCCTCTGTGTATTGTGTACAATGATATTGGTGTGTTCAAGGTGATATCTAGAATTTTCGAATTTTTTAGTATAATACCGATATTATTGGGAGTGGCATACATAATGAAGTGGTAATTATCATGTGATGCTGTTAAGTAGGGCAGAAGTGGATTTGTTTGGTTCAGTTGCTAGCTAGCATTATAGTTTTAAGTATGTCTATGAAGGGAATTGTTATGTTGCTGTTAAGGTTATTGTTGTTATGAATTTCTGTACAAAGTATAGGGTGGTGGAGTAAGTCATTGAGATGTGGGGTTACAAGCTGAAAGGCTCATAATTTGTAATTGATGCTGAGTTGTATCTGTAGTAGCCCGCCTCCATAACCTCCTGTTGTCTTAGCTATTGTGAAAAATCAGTCACCATTGTTAGCTGCAGGACTTATGATAAGTTATTTTGATAGCTTATGACTGAAAGATTAAGAAATTTGCCTCACAGTTCCCAGGCTCCAGGTTTCATCCTGCTGCATGGCACCTTGGTCAAGTCTTTTACTGTAGCCATGGGTTGACCAAAGCCTCATGAGTGAAATTGTGTAAGTGGAAACTTGTGGAAGCCTTTTGAATTGTACTTGTACTTGAAAGATCAAATCTTGACATGCTGATTCTTCCTAAGAATTATGTTAAGGCTACAAGTGTACATGTTCAGTCACTTATATTGTAATTCAGTTAGGTACTTCGGTACTCATTGTCAAAACTGGAGATCCATTTAGTGCTGATCTCAAATATTTCTACATTAAAAAAAAAAAAACAGTTCCTAATTTAGTTAGTGATGAAACTTGACCATCACATTATTTTTATTGTCCTCTTATTGTTATCAAGATCTCTGGCTGTTGCTAATGTCTTCAGAAAGTATAAGCATATTATGCATGGAACATACGTTATAGGGACACCACTGTCTTCATAATATGTGAGGCAGGAATGAGGGAGAAATTTTTCAAATTTGAATCATGTGTGATCTAAGGCCATATTAAAAAAAAGTTTATTAAATAATCAGAAAAATGTAGTTACATTTTTGTGAAAATACAATCATGACTATAATCTGACCTTTTAAAGACTATTAACCCCTTTAGCATTTTAACTGGCCTTATCCAACCCAAATATGTTCAAAGCAGTCAGATCCTACCCTTACAATGTCATTTTAAAGAATAAGTCACATCATGAAAATCTCGAAGCTTGAATATAATGCATGGTTAATTCAAAACAATGTGAGTATAAATAAGCATTTGACAGAGTAGTCTGTATCCCTAAAGGTCAAACACTCTGTGTAGTGGGTGCAACAGTGTCAAATATTGGTTGCACTTTAAAATTGGCATGGTTATGCAGTTTACACATGGTACATATAAAACATTTGCATATGAGATCAAAAGGGAATTTTTTTCCCATTGATGTATTCTTGTAATGATTTAAGAACAATATGATACTATGAAACCAAAAGTTTTTTTTTTTTTTTTTAATCAAAATCTGGAGTTCTTTTCCTGGAGGCTGCACTTAAGTGCTTCAAAGGCTGCCTACCGCCCATTCCTGCCCTAGTGGTTCCTATGAGTCACTATATCACATTTAGAAGATGGTTTATATAGTATTGCTACTGTATAAACCATCTACTGTTTACTACAATGACAAAGATACCAGACATTGTCATTCTCTCTTCTATATTTAACCCTTTAGCATTCAAATTACTCTATCAAATGTAATACTTATTTATTCACATTGTTTTGAATTAATCATGCATTATCTCATAGCATTGAGATTTTGATGATGTGCTTGTATATTTTTAAAATGACATTGTAGGGTAGATGAGAGAGGCCTGATCTGGCCAGTTTGAACATAAAACAAACTATATGGGTTGGATATGGCCTGTTTAAATGCTACAGGGTTATGGTTTAACCATATAGCGTTTAAATTGGCCATATCTGGCCCAGATATTCTACATGTTTTATATTCAAACTGGTGATATCTAGCCTCTCCCACCTAATGTACATTGACATTTTAAAAAATAAACCATCACATCACTGAAACCTCAAAGCTAGAAGATAATGCATGATTAATTCAAAACAATATGAGTGAAAAAGTATTACATTTAACAGAGTAATCCGAACACTAAAGGGTTAACCCATTGAAATAAGTGTAATAGTGTGATTTTTATTTTTCCTTTCACATCTGATTATTGCTTTTATTCCTTTAATAATTCAACAATGAAGTAGCACTGTTAAATGCTCTGGTTACTTGATCTGCAAAAAATAACAACCAAATCTGTTCTCAAATTGCCCTAGACATGCACTGACTGGAGAAAATATAAGATGGTGATGTTTGGAATGCCTTTGACATAGGTCTATTTGATCAGGGCTGACTGAAACTAAACAACAAAAACAAATGGTCTAGAACAGTTGGTTAGTGTGTAACCTTGTACCAGTTCAGCAAGCACCAACAGTTTCTGTCAATGTTGATTGAAAGAATCAAAAGCAAGTAGAAAAAACTGAGAAAAACTAATTATTTAATTATTTTTAAATAACATGGATCCATAGGGTTGGTACTTTATTTGTATAGCATAAAATAGATGATAGCTCCTATATAAGATAACTAGTCTATTTGCAAGTAGCTGCTCCCACTGGAGGAGTTGAGCTCAGTATTGTTAACCAGTAAAATTACTTTATTTCCATTAAAACGATAGTGTTGTTACTATTTAAGAGTGGTGAATTCTACTTCTCTGCAATACCTCTATGTAGAGCTTTGCAGGTTTGAGTGCTACATATTTGGGGCACAGGTGCTTAAAGTACAAAGCTTGCCTTGTACGTTAGTAGTATCTGTAACCTCTGCTTGAGAATAAGAGAGCTTCTCTCTCCTATTTTTTTGACTTGGGCTTTGAGTAAAATAACAGTAAGGCTCTGTAACTTTACTGTGATGTTGGAATACCACTGAAGTCTTCCAACTTTGTTGTGATTTGGTTAGGTCAGATTAACAAAATTCCCAGCTGTTGTATGAATGTGGAATTAAGATGTTGTAACATTCATTCTTTACCTGTAATAAAGAAGTAATTGACATGGCTTCATTAAAGAACTGAAATTGAGTGGGAAGGGAGTAAGGTATTCAGTTTGTCTGAGAAGTTGTAGTTGTTCAACTTGCTAAAAGTGTCTGGCAAATCTCCCTCAAACCATACCTTATTGTCTTTTAAAAAGCATAGATTGGATAATGTAGTCTTAAATATATAAAAGGCAGGATGGTCAAGGCTGCAGTGCTTTTGATTATTGTCTGCTCTATCATATTTGACTTGGTAATGATTGGCATCAATCACAATAAAATTCAAGCTACACTCAGTTGATTATACTTTATTCATAAACAACCAGTCTAACCTTGATAACTGATACATTAGGATAAAGCGTTCAGAGTTAGTTAACCAATAAGAAGAGTCTTTAATTTCTTTTATCTTGGTAATTATAACTGTAGAGGTGGGATGGTCCAGTGGATAAGTACTACTTGCTCATAAAGCAGGAGTTCATTTGTATGTATTTAGTTCTTGGACAATAATCTTTCTTTAGGTTCCGAGACCATTTAGGAATGTTATCTATAAGTGTAGGTAGGCAACTTTTCTTTCAGAGTAGGCAACTTTTCTATCAGCCGTTTAATGCTGTAAAATCTTGTCAGCATTTTAGATCTTACATTATGGATGATAACTACAGACTAAATACTCCAAACAAGTCTATATATTTGTATTTCTGTTGAGCAATGTATGCTGTTTTTTTAGCTCCAAATCGGCTGTGATTAAGCAAACCTATGATGAAAAGCATTCCAGCTGTGATAATCCTAACTTACCAGATAATGTTATTCGTCTCTTTTCTTTTCTAAGGAAATTTGAAAGATTTGACTGCCACTTTTAGCAAGTAAGATGATGGCTCATTCTATTTGTTGATAGATTTGCATTGCTGTGTTCATTGTAACCTTTACTGCCAACTGCAGATGTTATAAGATGTTTCAGTTCACTTTTGTTCTATCCCTCTGAGATGCCATTAAAATTTAAACTTCTTGATCTTGGGTTTGTAGTATCACACACAAACCAGTCACAATTTGTCCTGTGAATCTTAAAAAGACACAGGTGTGTTATACTATTACACTGCTGGCCATTATGTCGAACTTTGTGTCAAGGCAGTTAATACGCATCAGGATGCGATAAATAATAATGCTTTAGACCTAGACTAGCTTTGAGTAAGCAGACTTCATGATCAGATGCATTCTAGTTGTGGCAAACCCTATTTTTTCCTTGAGTTTATCTAGGACTACAGTATCCTAGTGTGTCCTTTCCATTTTAAGATGATAAAGTGTATGTTTCAGATGAGATTTGGCTATTTCTAGCAGGTTGACAAGCATTGTTGAGACCTTTCCATGGAAGGTTTATTTCTTCTATAAGCATAAAAATATATATATTTATGTACACTTAGAGTAGGGGTCACCATACTACGGCCTGCAGGCCAAATCTGGTCTACGAGGTCAATTCACCTGGTCTGCTGCTGCACTGTACCTTTTGTGTAAGGACCTGCAATGAGAGTTCATTTGCTTCTGGTATGGCATCAGTGTTTGGAACAACTTATGTCTGTGAGCAAACATTTTCAGTAAGGAAGGATGTAAAGTCAGCACATTGAACGAGGTTGACTGATGAACATTAGAAAGCAATTCTCTCGGATGCAGCAAGTCCAAAGCAAATATTGATGACATCTTGCTAAACACCAAATCCCACCAACCTTTTTTGCTGCTTAGTTTGTGAGATTCAGATGTGTGCATGCTGGGTGTGATATAACTATCTTATTGCTAACATTGCCTTTGATAACTTTTTAGTAAATAAATATGTTGGTTGTCTTTGTTTTGTGTATTCACTGTATTGTATTGAACAAAATGGTTATGCGGCCCGCGCTCAACATTCAGTTATTTGACCCGCCATGAAAAAGTTTGGTGACCTCTGACTTAGAGCAAGGGAATGAGAACCTATCTTAAGAGTATTAGTGATCTAAATAATGAAATAACATTCTGTACACACCCAACTTGAAGCTTAACCTCTGTTTGAAGGTTGCTTACTAATCAATCTGAAGACTTAGTTACATCTACTCTCAGATGAGTGGTCACAATGTTGATTTTTTTTTGTTTATTCCTTAGGCTCAAGGTTACATTTTGTAAGGAAACAGTGTATTAATCAGTTAAATTAACCCAGATATATATTACTGGTACTTGTTACTTGTTTACAAAATATATGTTACATTTCTGATGGTAAGAGTGACACTAGTGTCTAACTCAGTGTTGAGCAACTATTGGAAAGGTTTTTTGTTAGTGAAGTGTGAAAGTTTTGAATTTGTGCCAATGTTAAATATTTGACTTACACAAATGATACACAACAAAAAGTTATATGATACACAAATATCCTTTGATTACTTTGTGTGTGTGTGTGTATATATATATATATATATATATATATATATATAAAACCATTGCTGTTGTTTAACATCCACTTTTCAGTCAGCAAAATTCTATGCATAAGGTATTGGCCAATCCAAAGCTATGGCAGAAGACACTTGGCTTAAGTGCTGTGCAGTATGAGTGAACTCAGAACTACACAGTTGTGATGCAAACTTCTTAACCCTATACTCATGCCTCTCTTGGTTTTGTTTTAGATTTATTTCCTTTCAATGTTAACAAATGTTAATATTTTCATACTTTAGTTGTTTAACTTTCAAATGTAATGCCTATTTATTTACATTGTTTAGAATTATTCATGCATTATCTTGTAACTTTGAGATTTTGAAAATGTGACTGTTTATTTTTAGAATGACATTGTAGGGTGGGATCTGGCTAGTTTGAACCTAAAAGAGGTAGAATATTTTGGCCAGATATGGTCTGTTAAATGCTAAAGAGTTAACCCCTGATCAACCAAGCCTATGAACAAATTAAATGTGACTCCCATTAAGCAGTGTGCTTTCAGGACAACATTATCTAATGTATCCTTCCTTTTGCCCTACTAGTGTTTACAGAGTTTATTCCTAAATTGCAGTGCCTGTTTACAGCCAGATGATTTGATGGCTACATTGAATTAAGTGAAATCTAATAAGCCTTCCTTGAAAAAGTGTTATTAAATGTTTGGGGGAAACTGCATAAAATCTTACGTTTCTTTTCTTCTAAGTCTGGTACTTGTTCTATTGCTCTCTTTTACAGAACTGCTAAGTTACTGGGATGTAAACAAACCAACACCAGGTATCAAACAGTGGGAGGAGGTAACAGAAACACACACACATACACAATGAGCTTCTACACAATTTCTGTCTCCCAAATTCACTTGTGAGGCATCGGTGAGTCTGGGGCTATAGTAGAAGACCCTTGTCCTGATGTTACACAGTGGGACTAGATTTAGTTCTTTTTGAAGGCTATACTTAAGGGCCTCAAAACCCGTATCACCTAACCTTGGTTTAACCCTTCAGCATTCAGATTACTCTGGCACATGTAATGCTTATTTATTCACTTTGTTTTGTATTAATCCTGCATTATCTTGTAGCTCTGAGATTTTGATGATGTGATAGTTTATCTTTTGAATGATCTTGTAAGGTAGGTGTGAGAGGCCTGATTTGAACATAAAGCAGGTAGAATATTTGGGCTTGATAAGGCTGGCTTGAATGCTGAAGGGCAGTATCCTGACAGATCATCCAGTATCCTACCAATGAAATGCCTATCCCTTCTCTGTTGCCTTTAATTACATTAGTGTTATTGTTTAACTTGTTTGATGATCAATAATATTTCATCTTGCCTTTGTAGGGTTATCTAATGTGCACTTTCTTTTTGACAGTAATAGGGTGTAATTTGAGGAAAATTTGGCTATTTCTAGCAGTTCAGGTCTCTAGAACTTTTTCAATGATCTAAATTTATAAAAATTAACAAATTTTACTTTTTCTAACAAAAATTTTTTTTTTTAAATAGTTTAAATAATGAGAGGAACCTTTATATTGTTGTTCAGAATGCTATAAATAGCAGCAAAATCTCCCTTAAATCACACCTTACTGTTTTATAAATGGTGTTTTTTATCTTTTACCTTTTTTCAGTGGACTGCAGCCATGCTGGGCCACCACCTTGAAGAGTTTTAGTTGAACAAATTGACCTCAGTACTTACGTTTCTTTTCTTCTAAGTCTGGTACTTGTTCTATTGCTCTCTTTTACAGAACTGCTAAGTTATGGGGATGTAAACAAACCAACACCAGGTATCAAACAGTGGGAGGAGGTAACAGAAACACACACACACATACACAATGAGCTACACAATTTCTGTCTCCCAAATTCACTTGTGAGGCATCGGTGAGTCTAGGGCTATAGTAGAAGGCCCTTGTCCTGATGTTACACAGTGGGACTAAACCTTAAACCATGTGGTTGCAAAGTGAGCTAAATTAGATAATTTAGTTTTGGATAAAGTGCATTTAAGTAAAATACTCTGTTGTTGCAGGTGGGATGCTTGATAAGGGCTGGGCTGGAGCCTAAATAAGCAAAAATAATGTTTATAAGCTGGGCAAGTTCCATTGGGAATAGTTGTCATTGAATCCAATACACTTGATTGAAAAATTAAACCTTGAAAGAGAGGTAAATATGACTGCTGATATTGATAATAATTGTCAACAAACTGTGAGCATTTTGTTTACATTTTAGATAATTTTGGTTCCAAAGGTTAATTTAAACCAAATGTCACATAGCTATGAAATGAATCGCATGTGAATGCACGTGTGTATGTGTGTGTGAGAGAGAGAAAGAAAGGAAGAAGTAACTAGAATCACAGACTCTGATCTAAAGGTTTTATGCAGTTATCCTTGTACTGAGATGACAGAACTGGTCAACGGTTGTAAATAACATTTAAAACAGGAAAACTATGAACTCCACTCTGAAAAAAAAATATGCTCAACTTGCCCTTCAGAATAGTTTTCCAAAAATGAGTTCTGTGAAAAATGTTGGTGTTCTGGGAGACAAGCTGTCTTTCATTATAATGTTAATCAAAAAAAAAAAAAAGGATGGTGTACACCATTTTGAGAATATGTTAACATTTTTTACATGAACAAATTCTGAATTTCTGTGACGAGGAATTAATATTATACTTTAATGCATTCAGACTAGTGTCCTCATTTTAGTTGTTATGGTTACATTTCAACTGTGGTAATCCTTTGGTCTTCTGAAGATATCTGCTCTGTTCTCAGAATTTGGAACTAAATGCTTTGTTTAACCCATGGGAATAGACAGTTCTTGTTCTGTTGCCCATACTAGGAATGTTTTCTGTATTATACATCAATACATGCGATGCTGCTAGTTATACATCAATCAGTCCTGTTCACATGATGATGATATATATAATCCTTTCTACTAAAGGCACAATGCCTGAAATTTTGTGGGAGGTGGCTTGTCAATTACATCGACTCCAATGTGTAACTTATTTTATCAACTCTGAAAGGATGAAAGGCAAAGTCAACTTCAGCAGAATTTGAACTCAGTATGTGAAGATGAATGAAATGCCGCTGAACAGGTGTGCTAACGATTCTGCCAGCTTGCCAACATTTATATATATATAAATTTTGTTCTATGTGTGCCATAAATATCGCCATCCGTTTAGAGAAAAATTTGTAGTTTAGAATCAGTAGTTCTTTGACTGCTATTTCTAAATTTTCAGTATTTTGGAGAAGCAACTCAATGCTAATCCCTGTATATTTATGATTATATATATATATATATATATATACATGCACACACACACACACACACACACAGCATGACTGATCCAGAGATTGAACTCATGCACACTAGCAATGCTATTATATGTAACCTTTAATCAATACATGTGTTCACTATCATTCTGTTCTGTGTATTAATGTATATTGATAACTTCTCCCTGTAAAAACAATATTTGATTAATTTAATGTTTTAAAATCCGGGGCTTGTCTGTAAAGATCTTATCTTTTGAATCATGCAATTGCTGTGAGCTTAAAATACTGAATTCTTAATAACATGGTTGTATGTTCACATCCTGCTTCAACTATTGGGTTTTTTTGTTTTTTTTTCTCTTGAGCCAGGCACATGTTCTGTTCCATTTTGTTTAACAAAATGCAAGTTCCATTCTTGTTCCCTAGTTGAATGGTTAGGAGTAGGAAGGACTTCTGGTTATAAAATTTATTGAAAATAAATCTGCATAATCAGGGCTGATGATCTTGGATTACACCTACATTAATCTTTTTTGCATACTCTGCACTCATTGATGATTGAGTTTCTAGTAGCTTAAACTTTAGCTAAGAAATCCTATACTGCTTTGGGCAGTAACAAGATTGAAATATGCATAGAATGGAGAAAGGAAATAAAAAAGAATCTTTACTCATTCAGCTACCCAAAATTCAGAATAAAGATCCAGATTGGAATTCTCATGAAATTCTTATGAAATGGCAAAGCATTATATTGTGTATTGGCTGCTGTCAGAACCCAAATATAATTTACACATTTATAGATACTGGCTCTACAAGAAATACATTAACCAATACATTTAGTTATGTAACCTATCTAACGACTTGCCATGCATAATGTTCATAAGCTGTGTTTACTTAAACCTCAACATAGCTTATACATCATTTATTATGTTTTTAATGTGCAGTAATTAATTCAGCCATGTTTACATTAACTATATCAACAAATACTTATTGGAAATTACCTGCATTAAACTGTTGTGGGGATATCACTTCCAAAATTACATCAAAGGTAGTATGAGTACACTACTGATTTTTTTTTTTCCAGTACTTATGGTTTGATTGCATGCTGGATTCTCCATTATACCAGGCTAATGGAAATCACCATTTAATAACGGTTTTGGCACAAGGCCAGCAAGTTTTGGAGGTGGATAAGTCGATTACATTGAGCCTGGTGCTCAACTGGTACTTATTTTATCAACCCCAATAGTATGAAAAGTAAAGTCAATCTCGGAATTTGAACTTGGAAGATAAAAATGGACAAAATGCCGCTAAGCATTTTGCCTGGTGTGCTAATGATTCTGTAAGCTCACTGCCATTCATCTCTATTTAATAATAGCTGATATAAATGTTGGTTGGTTGATTTCCTCAGCCACCCTGAACATAATCTAGAGAGAAAAGAGATACAGAGGAAATTAACAAGGAGGTGCAGGATGAGTGTGCATACTAGGCTAGGTGACATGCAAGGAGTAAATGATCACTACACTTGCATACTGTGAGAGAAAGAATCATAGAGGAAGAAAGGGAAAGAGTTTTATATATATATATATATATATATATATATATATATATATATATATATATGAGAGGAGAGGAGACAGTGTAAACTTTTATAATATAAAATCAAGGGTTTTTTTTTATGAATATTATTTAATTTTATTTTAAGGTTAATGAGCATTTTTCTTTTGAAAATTACTATTCATTTCATTTTGTTTTAGTCCCAAGAAATTTGATAAAAGTAAAATTACAATTATTGTTGTATGCCATTTTTCTTGATGCCATGATGGTGGCAAAAGTATACTTCCAAAGTCACCCATTATGTAACAGATAACACTCTAGTGTAGCAGTTCTCAACCATTTTTTATCTATGGACCCCTTTGTTTACTATTTTATTCTGGTGGACCCCCATAACCATTTGATGTTTAAAAACTAAGTTTTATAGATACTTCTTTCAAAATTCCTATTTTGTTTTACATACATTAACTTGTTTAAGTTAGTAATAGAACTCTCTGAGAGAACCTGTTTAATTGGTCAGAAACATATTGAACTATGTAAAATGTTGGAGAGACAACCTAGCTGTTTCTAGCAATAAATATATATATCTAACGCAAATTTTTTCATGGACCTTTAAAATACTACTGTGGATCCTCAATTTACTATTCTGCTTGCATGGGTCCCCAAAATTCTTATATGGACCCTGAGGGATCATATGGATCTTGATTGAGAACCACTGCAGTAGTGTAATAAAAATTCAGGGTAAATTCTTTTGAGGCTTTTGTTACATTATCAACGTTTGATACACTTTTTTGTTAATCCACTAGAAACATTATAAAGATGGAAATACTCTCCCTACATCTCAATTATCTGTGATAGCAAAAATGCTTAAAACTAATTGTAAAGACACTCTCTAATCCCTCAATTCCTCACTGTATCCTCTCTTGAAATCCAATTGTGAAGAACATATTTTCTCCCTTCGTGCTAGGATGCTGTAGTCTCTACAATGAAGTTGTTAAATTTTTAGAGCAAGTCCTTCGGAGGTTTACACATGACATTATTCAATTTTAAGCAGTTGTGCCCTTGTATTGTTATTGTTGGAGAAGGGAGAATGTTTTGATCTTCATATTTCTAGTCAAGAAAGGGGTATTGTGAAGGTTTGGTATTATTAATAGCATAAAAGCTATGTAACAGCAGTTTCCAAGTAATTCACCTAATTAATAATACATGCAGTTTACATCTAACTTACACTTGGATTGTCACACTTTACACATTGATGATTCTTAAACCTTTTGCTGCGAACTTTCACTACGACTGTTTTCAATTCCAATTTTTTATGGTACAACTCAGCCTGTTCCATTATCATGCTCTCTGACACGTCTACTTTATTATTCTGGTATTGTCAAAATTATTCAATCAACAGTCATTGAAATTTAGTAATTTAACTAGCTTTCATAGTTTTTTGCTAATTAAGGCACTAAATTGACAGTCATTTGAATATCTAGCAGCATTTCTTCTGACTCTTTGCTTTGTGTTCAAATCCTGCGGAGATTAACTTTATAAACGTGGGGGAGGGGTCAATAAATTACCAGCCAAGTACTAGTGTCAATTTCTTTTTTCTTTCTCTCACCCTCTCTCTCTGGAAGGAAGCATCTGTGGTCAGACCTTGAGGTGGTGGTGGGGCTTCACCAGGTTTAAAATGCTTGTGACCCACCATGTCATAACAATGCCCCCTTACAACTCCAACAGGAATTGAGTGGGGGCAGGCAAGATTTTCTAATACTTATTTATTTCTTAAAACCAGTTTCTGCAAAGAATAGCAATATTTTTTCTCTGTTGCCGATAAATCTGTATCGTGTCTCACAGACTTTTCTCACTGAAACACTATAGTATAGTTCTCTCACCATTTCTAGTTTTTCCCCTCATTCATTTGGACTTGCATTTACACTTTACATACCCCACTGACACGTTGCACTGTGACTAGGGATAAGTGTAAGCAATGTAGACTAGAACATTTTCTCAAATTATTAGCATTGCAGCAGCTACTGATATCTAGATGATTGCAAATGACAATACTACTTGTGGCTAACCAGTAAACTAAGTTGGCTGACTGGCAGGAAATTCAAGTGTGTACTGATAATAATCTTCAGATTGAAATTGAGACCAGGCTATCAGTTGCTGGAAAATTGATGGTGTTTTTAATGGGTAAACATTTATCCTTTAAGTTGTTATTTATTTTACTAAGCCTTTGCATAATTGATTATTTTGAAAATTTAAACATGAAGGCAGTATATTCTTGATAAAATATAGTTATAGAATTATCTTGGGAAGGTCTTTATACCAACAAAAACATATGCACTGGTTCTATCTTCTTTTATAAGTTAATTGGTTAACCAATTAACTAACTGATTGCTTAATTAATAGTTCAGTCAATCAATCAGCTAGGTTCCTCAAGTTTTTTCATTGCTATTTGTAGCCTCGTCAATGACATTTCCCCCTCCTCTCCTGGTTTACTTTGGAAATAGGCTTGAGGCAGACCTAGAGTAGAGAGGACATGTCATTGAAGAGGTTGCGAATGGCAACAAAAGGACTCGACAAACCTGGCTAATTGATTAACTAAACAATTAATCAAGCAGCCAGTTGGTTAAATGGTTAATTGACTATTGATAATAAAAGTGAAATGGAACCAGTACATGTGTTTATTGGCATAATGACCTCCCAAGACGCAACAAAATATGTTTCAACACTCGAGTTCACAGCAAGAATCTTGCGAGTCTAATACAAAAATGAGTTATAGAAGTGTTATGTCAAAATAAAGATAAATATTGAAGTGGAATATAGATTTTGTTTTGATGTAATTCATTGTTGGGTCAGGCATTTGTTTTGGTGATGTTTGTTTTCAAATTGTGGCTTTGTTTGTAATGGTAGTGCAAACTTTTGGGGTGGTTTAAGATAAGAGATAGTGGAGCAGTGTTAGTGGTTCTCATTATTTTTGGAAGGATAGTAGATCAAGGACAGATAACAATGTTTTGATTCAACTGTTTGTGTGTGTGTGTGTGTGTGTCATTAGCAAAAATAGGCGTATTTGTAATCAGCCTAATTAATGTCGCTGATGACTGTTGGAACTTCTTTTTCTTGTACTTTGATCTCAGACTTATCTGTAGTTAGTGGGACAGGTATAAATGATTTACAACCTAAACTGATGTTAATGCCAGATAAATTGCTTATTCCTTGATAATGTTATAGTAACTACAGTTTATTCCTACTTAACTGATGTAGGCAAAATTATGTGGTGAAGTGGTAGATATAATAAAACATTGAATTAATCCTTTTAGTACTAATCTAAGAATCCCCATGCTTCACTTTGGTAGGTTAGATTTAATCCATTGCTTCAATAGCACCATCTGATCCTTGGATACCTTCAGTGGTGTTCACTTCATTCTAAGTATTCAGACTGAGTTTCCAGTTTAAGGAAAACTTTTCTCGTTTCCATCAGTGTTGGAGGCCCTGAAAAAAATAAAAACAAAAGTAATAAAGGCTCATAGGTTCTTCTCTCTTTGACTAAATGATTGAAAAATAAAATTAATGATTTAAAATTTCCACCTAAATCTGGCATCAATAAAACTAACAAAATTTTAATTATTTTTTGTCTTTGGTCAATAAGTGTTATTTCCTATTTGCTTCTATCTAGAAATCAAAGGAAGTGACTACTATTCCCTTCAAACCTTGCTTTTGTGTCCTGGACATCAATGTTTTGAAACTGATCTTGCTCTGCACTGAATCCAATTCCTTGCTGTTGTTCAGTCTTTCATTCCCTCCATGTTTGATCGAATAAGTATCATTTTGGTTCTAAAGATGATTGAGTCACCTATTCTCTTCCACTTAAAATGTGTAACTTTATGTCAGTGAGACAACGTAGCTTGGTTGATGAACAATGTTATTTCTTGGGGGCTTTGACTAATTGGATATTTGTTTAGGCTCCATGTTGTTTCCATATAAAAACCAAGTTACCATATTAACTTTTCGGCAAATCTGTTCTTGCTTGTGTTGACTGCCATTTCTAGCATTGTAAATTGTTAATGATTGTTAGAGCTGTTTGTGTGTCCATTGTTGCTGGACTGTATTAGCGGATGGTTAACAGAAAACTTTGTGTAGTAATTTCACAACACTGAGCAAACATTTGAAGATGATTTATTGTGCTACATTAATATGAAAAGATGTTCATGCATTACAATTAATATATAGAAGCAGTAAGATAGAAATAACATAATACGAAATGCAAGGAAAATGTCTGAAGTTTAACACTTGGGCTGGTTTTAACATAATGAGCCAATATACTGGTGCCATGTCATGTCATCTTTGATATCCTCAATTGAATACGAACATATTAGTTCATATTAGAACAGCTATAGAGAGAGTGTAATTCAAAGCTCAACCCAAAACACTCTAAAACTGTCAAAAGTTGAGAATGTCATCTTGATTCAGAAGTCTCTACACTCTGCTGAGGGTGGCAAATAGTCTACTTTATTTATAGGCTGTGTTTCAGGAAAGGTCTAAATGAGCTATCATGTGAACAACAGCTGCTGATTGGACAGCAATTGGGTAGCACTTATGATCAAACTGTATTCTTTTATTCTTTAATATGACTGTGACCATGTTGGACTTGAAATTTGTATGTGTTAACACAAGTTCTAATCCAATGTTACAGTGTCAATTAAACACTGAACAAAATACCTTGTGGTATTTAGTTACATCCTTTTGTTTTTTGTTCAAATCCTGCTGGTGGTTACTTTTGCTTTTCATCCTTCTGAGTTTGATATTAGATATCAATTCAAGCATTGCCCCCCATACACTAATTTGTGGTCTTGCTGCTATGTCTGATATTGTTAATATCAGACAGAAACATGTGAGCTGGCAGAAACATTAGCACGCTGTGCAAAATGCTTAGTGGTATTTTGTCAATTTTTATGTTTTGAGTTCAAATTCCGCCGAGGTCAATTTATCCTTTCATCCTTTCCAGGTCGATAAATTAAGTACCAGTTGTGTACTGGGGTTGATCTAATCAACTGGGCTCCCTCCTCCAAAACTTCAGGCCTTGTGCCTAGAGTAGAAAAGAATATTATAATACAAGGCAAGCTGGCAGAATTGTTAGCATGTTGGACAAAATGCTTAGTGACATTTTGCCTGTCTTCACATTCTGAGCTCAAACTCTGCTGAGGTTGACTGCCTTTCATCTTTTCAATGCTGATAAAATAAGTACCAGCCGCGCATTGGGGTCCATATAACTGACTTATTCCCCTTGCCCCGAACTTGCTGGCCCTGCACCAAAATTTAAAACCAATATTATAGGACAGTATAGTGCTGGGCTAAATGTGTTCTGATATTTATTTTTATCTATAGTTTGTGTTTAGTTCCTGCCAGGATTGAATTTACCTTTCAGCTGTCAGGTATTAAAAAGAATGTATAGGGATCAATTCAGTTATTAGATCTTTTTCCTCTAAAATGTGTGCCTATATGTCAAACTTTGAAAAGTCTAAGTTATATACCAGTTGTTTTCAAGTGTATGGGGATTCAATAGTTCCACATTTCTCATGTACGGTTAGAAAATCAAATGGTATGAGGAAAGGTGGTTAAAAATGGCTAAAATTACCATGGCATGTCCAACTATTTATGCTAATATTATATAGGTTGCATGTATATTAAAGAGATTGTTAAATTGTTTGGCCCTTTAGCATTCAGATTATTTTGTCAAATGTAATGCTTATTTATTCACATTGTTTGGAATTAATCATATGTTATCTTTGCAATATCAATATGATTGTATAGTTTTAGAATGACATTGATGTGAGAGGCCAGATCTGGTCAGTTTGAGCATAAAACAAGTAGAATATTTGGGCTGGATGTGGCCGGTTTAAATGCTAAAAGGTTAACACTTTGCCTACCAAGTCCATTTTGCCCCCATATTAAGAATATAGTGCGGGGAGTGCCCTTTACTTCTTTGGTAGGCAAAATGTGAATTTTATGTTCAAAGTTTTAAATTTTGGCCAGTGCAAAGATATCAGTCGCATAGTTTTAGCACTTGTTAAACTAATGAGATGAACAAGTTTGTAATCTGTTTAAGGAGGATTACATTGAAACAGTTTCTGATAGTTGGCCATTTTCCAGATGATTGGTAAGAAGAGTTTGAACTGAATGCTGTAAACATTTTCTTGTCAAAATAGTGCAATTACTTACAACCTGTTCTCTATATTGCTTAAGCTGCAGTTTTGTAGAGTAAGCTGTTAAGAGTTAGGTGAGAAATGTTAAGTGTACTATAATAAACTTTTTTTTTAATGCCATTGAGTACTGCTTAAGTTTAGTTTTTCACTGCAGATGATGCAATTTTTGCCAAAGTGACCATGCCATTTTTGAATCATAATTATGAAGCATAGTGACTGTGATGTTAAAGTGGTTTCTGAAATATCGGTTACTATTGTTGTGATGTGTTCTTGAGTAAAACACATAATTCTGTTTGTTCCAGTTTGCCTAAGATTTCGGGAGTTGTGGTGATTTGCTGTACTTGAGAAGACATGTCAAGCAAAGTAAAATTGTGGTCTGTACATACAGGCATGTCCTTCGCAGATGCTGGTGCCACGTAAAATGCACTTGTCAGTGCTGCATATATATGCACCCATGGCGGTGGCATGTAAAAAAAGAACCCAGCGTACTCTGTAAAGTGATTGACACTAGGAAGGGCATCCAGCAATAAAAACCTTGCCAAAACAGACAATTGGAGCCTGGACAGCTCTCTTGCTAACCAGTACCTGTTAAACCTTCCAACCCATGCCAGCATAGAAAATGGACGTTAAATGATGATGATGATGATCCTGATTTTAATCCTTTAGTGGCCCAAATATTCTATCTGATTTATATTCAAACCAACCAGATACTCTATAATGTTATTCTAAAAATAAACAATCACATCATCGAAATCTTGAAGCTATGAGATAATGCATAATAATTTCAAAACAATGTGAATAAATAAAAATTACATTTGACAGAATAATCTGAATGCTAAAGGGTTAATGTAAATAATGATATTAAACATCATTAGCCCCCAGTTTTAGATGGTAAAAGCAACTAAGTCCTCTGAAAGAATGCAAACCAAATATCTATTGCTTCTCATTTTACCATATTATCAATTACTCTACAGAGTACCTTTCATTCTGTCTAATACATCATTCCATCAGTGAGTCTTTTTTATATTACAAATTGGTGTTTATAAAATTGAATATTGGACATGAAATAGTTCCCTTCTTTTTCATTTGATTATTTTGCTTTAGGTGGGATACCCAGTTGTAAAAACAATTGATTGAACAAACAACTCAAACTATTCTTTCCATGCAAACCTTAAGTAGATGTAAAGCAGTTTTTAAAAAATGCTATTAAACCATATTGATTTAGCCTAAATGGAGAACAAACCAATGAAGAAAGTTATGTGATTGCTTACCCTGCTAGAAATAGCAGTTAAATCTCTCCTAAATCAGCTTTGCCTTTTCAAAAGAAAAAAAAAACACTTGAGAATGTTATCCAGTGTATCCCTTACGAAAAAAAAAAAAAAAAATGGTCACAACTGGAAAACCTTTGATCATAGGTTTGCTTGATTAGGGTTGACATGGAAGGAACAACACCATGTTTCAGTCAACAGAAGAATAAATATCCAAGGTTTGATCAAAAAGTATCACGATTGTTGCTGTAGTAATAGAGCCTAAGTATGCAAAGTGAAGCCGCTTGGCACAGATTGACTTTTAACTCTGTTGTGCAGTAAGTTGTAATGTTCTCCTTGACTTCTATTGTTTTTAGCTGTGCTTGGAAATAAAGTGTAGAGTGTGGTCGTCTCAAAAAGATCGGGTTTCAGTTGCACAGGGTCTCCTTGATTGTGTTGAGGAAGATGAAAACGGTCATAACAGATGACAAATCATAGGTCTATGGCTACAATCCTAAAACCAAAGCTTAGTCTTTGTAGTGGAAGACCCCAATAAGATTTCAAGACGTCAAAGAAATCCAAGACAATGCAACGAGGCAGCTGCTTGCTATCCCTCAAAAAAGAAGTTTCAAGAATGCTTCCATCAATTCAAGCGATACTGTATAAAGCGTGTAGCTTCAGAAGGGGACTATTTCAAAGGAGATTAAATGCTGAATTGATATATGTTATAATCTTTTTGTTGCACCAATCCCAATACTTTTTGATCAGACTTTGTATATTAAAATATTTGATAATGATGTTATATGTGGGAGTAATGACTTTTTTTTACTTTGGTTTGAGATCACAAATTAAGGGTAATTCACTGAATTGAGCTCGAAGGAGAAAATGCAAAGCTCACTTAGGTAGGATTTGGACCCATTGTAAACAAGAATTAAATACTGTTAATCATTTAGTTCAGCAGTCTCATTTAAGCATTCCAAATAGTAATACTAATGCTGCTGCTGCTAATAATTGACGTGTCTATATTTAGTGAATGATTTATAAAGTTTGTCCTTGCAACCTAATGCATTCATATTATGTAAGCATGGATTGTCAACACAAAGAAGTCTATTGTGGTTGCTGAATGAACTCAGTACTGTAATTGGTCAGTCCAAAAAGTCAAGTGATTTTAGGACTGTCAACATTAACATGAATAAATATCATTCAAAGAGACCCGTTAGACAATCATTATTTTTGATTTTTGCACTATTGTTGTACATTATGTATTAAAAATGAATGTCTGATGTCAAGTTTGTCAATAATGGGTTAACTGGAAACACTAGCTGAGCAGTGTATTCAGGCAATTTTTCATATCTAATATAGCTCTAGAGCACTTTTTAAGCAAATATTTGAAGCATGTAGTGTTTTAAAGGAGGACTGTAACCTATATTTTGTTTTTTAAAAAAAATGTTACCTTAATAGTACAACTCTAGAATATTCTTATCAGTTTAATATCAATGTTTCCATTTGTGCAGTACAGCATATTATCTTCCTCTTGTTCATGTAATATCTTGTTTTGTAGTCTCAATATCCTGATATTTGATTTTAAGACACGGGTGGCACATAAAAGACACCATTTCGAGCGTGGCCGTTTTCGTGCGGGTGACACGTAAAAGCACCCACTACACTCTCTGAGTGGTTGGCGTTAGGAAGGGCATCCAGCTGTAGAAACTCTGCCAAATCAGACTGGAGCCTGGTGTTGCCATCCGGTTTCACCAGTCCTCAGTCAAATCGTCCAACCCATGCTAGCATGGAAAGCGGACGTTAAACGATGATGATGATGATGATGATGATTAACTTTTATCTCTTTCTCAGTCATGTCAGAACTTGCTCACTTCTCTCAGTAAGTGTCTATTCTCATCACATGACTTACTGCCTTGCCATCAGTACACAGTGTATATAGTTCCTATCTATTCCTTTCATACTGAGGAAATCCACTTCCTCAAGTTTCCTTTTACTAGTTAATATTTTAGCTTTTGGCTCCATATGGTTCTAGTTTCAGTCGCACTGTGCAGCACCTTAGGCAAGTGTCTTATAGCCTTGGGCTGACCCAAGCCTTGAGTGGATTTGGTAGATGGAAACTGGGAGAAAGCCACTGTGTGTGTGTGTGTGTACTTGTCTGTATTTGTCCACCCCAGTTGGTGTGTTTGCATGCCCATAACTTAGCAGTTTGGCAAAAGAGACCGATATAAGTACTAGGCTTAAAAAGTAAGTCCTTGGGTCAGTTTGTTCAACTAAAAGACCCTTCAAGGTGGTACCCCAGCATGGCTGCAGTCAAATGACTGAAACAAGTAAAAGATAAGATATTGGCCTTTTGGTGCACCTTATGAAAGTTCCAAAGGACTGCACTTGACTTTTACTATAAGTACAAGAGAATTAGGGACAAAACCATGAATACTTATCTGTACCCTAAATTCCTTTCAGAATTTGTTTCTAATCTTTATTTTGCTCACAGGCACTGGTTGTACATGACTTGGATAGTTCTCACATGCTATTCAAATACTTCTAATTGTTTTTCTCACCAGGCAGTAGTATGGTTATTGTCAAGGATTTTTCTTGCTCAGCAAATGCAAAGTAGTTTGTTCTTAGCTGAGAATTTCTCTTACAACTGACTCACAAGAAATATAGAATGTTCTGCAGTCATCTTGTTATGATTTGATTGTTTTCATGATTTAATTGACTTGTGGTGTTTTCTAATTGTCCCTTTTCAGTGGCCCCTTTGCCTTGTATAGTAGTTTTTGGTGATACTGCTATGCCATTCATTGGAGATAATCCCTTCTCACACCATCTGGTTAACTAAGAAACACCAATGTATCCAACACCAGTGTATCCAATGTAAGAACTGAACCAGTGGGGTGGAAAGTTTGAGTGATTGAACTATTATTGTTAGATGAGATGTCTTGTATCTGTCTTAGATTTTTGTATTTTGACGGCAGCACTTGCAACAACTCTATTACCAAGTAGTATCGGCTTTTCAGAAAAGCCCTTCTCTTGGACATCACTACTAGTGTGGATAGGGGAGACTTGCATGGTTAGGGAACTACTAGTCTTCCACTAAATATTTTTGTTCAAGCCCATGTTTATGGGTACAGAAACATGGTTAACCCTGATAGATGGATGTCCTTGATTAATGTATCCTGGTACTTCAGTATTTCAGCAAATATGTATGATGTAATTAGAACTTTACTTGGCATCAAGACCAGTTACCTTAACAACTCAGCTTGAACTAACTTCTATAGCTGATCAGCTTATTGGTGTAATTGAGGTAAATTTTACTGTCTCACTCCTATTCTTTATTCAAAATCCTCATTGTGTTTGTATGTACATATGCATTTATACACACTGAGAAGTGTGTTGAAAAGTCTTCCTTATTAGGATTTTGAAACCTGAGGGTGATTACAATGATCTTATTGTAGTGCTGAGCTACCAAAAATGAAAAAAAAAGATTATTATGGTATTTAGTCTCATCCTGTCCTACTTTAACCCTTTAGCATTTAAACCTGCCATATTTGACCAAAACATTCTATCTGTTTTATATTCAAACTAGCCAGATCTGGTCTCTCACACCTACTCTACATTGCCATTTTAAAAATAAGCAATCACTTCATCAAAATCTCAAAACTTTCAGATAATGCATAATCAATTCAAAATGATGAGAATGAATAAGTATTACATTTGACAAAGTAATCTGAATGCTAAAGGGTTAAACTCAAAATCAAGTAGGGTTTGAGCTAAATAAGAGAAGAGTGGGTTACTTTATGTAGCCTTAGATCACATTTAGAAATGGGATAGAATAACGGCAATACATTTGCCCTTTGTTTCTCCTCTCTTAAAAATGATATTCATTAAAAAAATCTAGGCTAATTTTCTTGAATAATCTTGCTTTTAAATCTAACTGGATTTAGTCGATTCATGTCATTCAGTTAGCATTTTACTTGGATCTGTTTCATTTTTGTTTGAGGCTTTTGATTTAGAGCAAATTTGATAAAGCAGCAAGAACCATATAACTTGAAGTGAAAACTACTGCATTTCTGTTGTATCATGGCCCTAAAACTTAGAACTTGTTATTAAAAAAAAAATGTGTAGTTACTTTTTAGAAGATATTGTTTTATTGGTATACAGGTATATATACAAAGTGTACTTGCACATAATCACCCAATCACACACACTTTTATCGTTTCCATAGCAGTAATTAATCCTATCACTCTTACACTCTGTAATAGAGCTTCAACCACAGAACTAGTTACAGTTATTAAGTGATATAATTTTGGAAAATGAATTACTAGGCTCACTGTGGTGCACATTCATACACACAATTATGGAAAGTATGTTTGCTCTTAGCAATTTCACAAAATTTTTTTCAGTTTTAACCTTTCTTAAGTAGGAATGAAGGAGGCAGCCAATTAGTCTTGGCTGAACTAATGTCTAGTATTTACACACATTATGCAAGAACATTTTCAGTGATTTTCTTGACTCATTCTTCAGTTCACCAAGTACTCATTCTGTACCAGGGAGATAAATTGTTAGTCTTGTAATCTCTTTATGATGGTTGAGGTGTTAATCAAGAAGTGGAATAATAAAATTGCATAAGGTTAATGCAGATTGCTTGTGCGTCAATTGTAGATTTCAGATTTGTAGAATACTATGTTCGATAGGTGTCTTGAATTTTCTTGTTAAACAGTGGAACAAGTATCAGATTTTCTGAGGAAAGGTCTATGAGATTGACCTGGCAACAGACTCAAACTAAGTTTATTGCTTCATTGTAACTGGATAAATTTTTATTTATATAAAATATATGTCCTATAATCCTTGGCAAGTTGTAGAGTCAGTATCAAATGTGTTTTAGTATTTTAAGGCCAAGTTAGTATAGCAGTACACATCACATCTTTTTTCTGCCATTCTACACTATTCATACATTCCCATGCATGCACATATCTTATACACTGTGTATGTATTATATATATATATACATATATATACATATATATATATATATATATATATATATATATATATATATATATATATATCATCATTATTTTAACATTCACTTTTCCATGCTTGTATGGCTCAGATAGTTTATTCAGGTAGATTTTCTAGAGCCAAGTTACCTTTCCTTTTACCAACTGTCACCTATATCTAAGCAAGGTAATATTTCCCCATGACATTGCTGGTATGACTGTGACTCTCATTTACAACTGCCATGTTATGTCAAGAGGAGAGACCCCCCCCCCCCCCCACACACACACACGAGTACTGGACTTGCAACAACTGAAGTGCTGTGATCATCACACTGTTGACAGAAATTTGAAGTTCTGTATGTGAGTCTCTATAACTGTATTATTCAATGTGTGTGTGTATGTGTGTGTATAGGCTTCTTTTGGTTTCTGTCTACTAAATCTGCTCACAAGATTTTGGTTGACCTGTGACCATAGTAGAAGACACTTGCCCAAAGTGCCATGCAGTGGGACTGAACCCAGCAAACTTCTCAACCACACAGTCATGCCTGACTTATCACAGCCACATCTGCAACCATATACTTCAGTTTTAGAATAGGAGGTACACTGTGCCCATATATGTTGTAAGAGGGCAACTAAAAGTGTTGGCAGCATAGAAGAATGAATATAAAATATGTCATAAAGCTGTAAACTATTTCTCTTTTTATAGCGGAGCGTCAAGCAGAATCTTCAAGAATTAAAAGGAAATATCCAGAACGATTACCAGTAAGTTATTTATATATTTTTTCTCTTGTGTTAATTTTAGAAAGGACATAAGATAGTTACACCAATGTAGGAGTGTCAGTAAATATGTCTACAATAGTCTTATGACAGCTGTCTGACTTTGTCAGCTTTAATGGTATTCATTGTAGAAAGTGGCAGGGGTGGAATCTGTAATTGTTATTCTCACATATCCTTTCATCTTGACTAGTTTTCATTATTGTTTTTATTATTTTTGTTGACACTTTCTGATATTGAAATGTGTGTGTATTTTGATGCTTTTATGTTAAGTTATATATAAAAACAATTTAACGTTAAACTGAAGAATAATTCAATATTTAGTGAAGTACATGTTGTGAGTGTTTATTGAGTGAAAGCACCTAAAGCTCCACGAGGCTCTGGCAGGGGTTGGTGGTGACCCCTGTTGTACTCTTTCGCCCCAACTTTCTCTCACTCTTTCTTCCTGTTTCTTGAGTAATGCTGTGATGGACTGGCATCCCGTCCAGCTGGGAGGAACACATACGCCATAGAAACCGGGAAACCGGGCCCATGAGCCTGGCTAGGCTTTAGAAGGGCACATAAATAAATAAAAAACATGTTTATTAAACTTTTACAAGAGAGGTGACAGCGACTGAAACTTTGGCCTGCTAGCCATAGTGAGACTACTATATATTTCCTTTTGATTTTGCATAGTCTTTTCTAGCGGCACACATCAAATCAGAACCTGTGTTAACTTCAGTTGTAATTGTTACTGTAATGTATCAAGAGCGTGTGAGCTTTATAAATGATCTGTGTGACAACTGATCAAATCTCAGACATTAAACTTGTATTGGAGTTGAGACATTTGTACTATTTTTATTGCTGTGGAATTCTCACATCAACTCTGATCAAGCAGACCTTGATAGGTGACAAAATAACTACTGCTGATAAATCTGTTTCACTTGTGCCACTCCCTAGCTAATTACAAAACTGTACACTCACTCTCTCTCCAGTTTTTCTGTACGTTTGTGTTGTGTTTTTTACCCCTCTGCCATCAACTCTGGTAGAGCAGACTTATGATCAAGAACATTCCAGCTGCAATCATCCTTTTGTGTATCAGTTGTTACATTATCTTACATATCCTTCCTTTGTTATTTTTTATAACAATATGCTGTACATTAAGGGAAGTTTGGCTGCTATTTCTAGTATACATAATTAGAACATGTTGGTCCTCAGCATTTTTCATTGGTTTTCATTCCAGTGCAATGCTTAGTTTCTTGTGGGCCTCCATTTTGGATTTTTTTTTTTATTAATTACTCAGGAATGGTAAACTGAGAGACCATTTGCAGCAGTGGTTCTCAACCATTTTTTTTACCTTTGGTTCCTGTTTTACTCTACTGGACCCTCATACCCATTCAATGTTTAAAAAAAAAATCCTATTATGTTTTTATGATTAAATATTATTTGGAATTCCATAAAAAATTGTTCAAGTATTTTGTCTAATGAAGAAATACAGCCAATTTATTGCAGATAAATTTTAACAGTAAAATCTTACATGGACCTTAGTTGAGAACCATTGATTTACAAGTTCCATGGAGAATGTTGTTGAAAGCTTCAATTTGTTGATGACGGTGGCATTTAATTTAAATAAAATGGTTTCACCCGGGAATTAAAATTTGTTTGTGAAGTTAACACTTAGCACCTTGCACTTATTGTATATGAAAAGGTGTAATGTAAAGGTATAATTTCTCTACTATGAGCAGCAGTAATATGTATGTAATATGTATAACTTGCATATTTTGGGTTCAGATTTTCATCTCAATTAGGCAGCAGGTGTCCTGTCATGGAGCAGAAATATTTCTCTAATGCATAACATGTAAACTAGGATAAGCTTCATGAAAATTGTTACCTCTGGTTATGATGACAGATTTAGTTTCTCTTGCTAACAGTTTGGCTGGTAGACATAATGTATTGCTTGGTTTAACACCATGACCACTTGTTCTTTGAGTGGATTTTGTAGAATCCATTCTGTTGTGCATCTTTAGTCTGAAGACTTGATATCATGACATGCTAATTCCATAACTCATGGTCTCTTTTTCATCACTATTCTGAGAGGTCCTGCAAGCGTAATGGGTATTGCCTTCTCTTTTCTGATTAAGCCAATGATTTTTAATCTTTTTGACATCATAACACACTGAAGATCAAAGTAAATAAAGTAAAATGTTCTGCTGCTTTTCACATGGAAAATTTAAAAGCCAGTATATATGTTGCTTTTTTTTCTTAATTATACTATATAGAATTATACTATATTTATTAACTATACAAAATTACAAATAACCTGTTTTGTTAAGACACTAAAGCATTAGTAGTAATTTTCTAAACCTTAGTTTATATTTTTAAATAATCATTGTGCACTTGCAGTACTTCAGTGCACCAACATGGTACACTGACAAACACTGGATTAAGACATTAAAATTTTCTTTTCTGTTCTTTAAAAAAAATGTTCTTATCTCTGTTCTTTTCCTAGATTATTGTTGAAAAATTGCCTCGCTCACATATCCAGGCACTGGAGAAAAAGAAGTTTCTGGTACCCAGTGACCTTACTGTTGCTCAATTCATGTGGATGCTCCGCAAAAAGATCCAGTTGCCCTCTGAAAAGGCAATTTTCTTATTTGTGGGCAGAATGCTTCCTCAGTCTAGGTGAGATGTTTTAATTATTGTGTTCAGCTTCCCCTTTCCTTCCTTTTTCACATTTAAATTGTTTCTGTTAAAAATTGAGGTGGTGAAGTTTAAGACATTGGAATAGTTGCTTATTTTAAGTCTAATGTTTAAATCAAATGCAACTGATTCATTGTGTGTTTTATTAACTAATATTTTATGCTACATTACTTTGGTTCACTTAGCTATTAGGACTAGATACCACATTATCTGGCAATTGGTCAACAGACTGATTACTAGTTGATATATGATCACAAATGTTCAAGAAATTGACTCTTTTTCTAACATGTATGCACGAGGGAGGGTTTGTTTTCTCTTTAGTCATGTTAACATTACATTTTATATTCCTACTCTTGTATCGTTTCTATGTGAAGGTGTAAATTGGAGGAGCAAATTGATCTTTGATCAATTGCTCAACTGTGTTTAGTTTTGTTCCTTTTGATGTTCTGAGTTCAGGTCCATCAGGAGTCAATTTTGCCTTGTCCAGTTGACTAGATTATTTTCTGTTAAATAAAATCTTGCATCCTGTCTAAGGAACTTCTGCATGAATGCTGAACCTACTTGATATAGCAGCTACATTTTCCTTAGATTTCATTCCACCATCAAAAGGTCACATATTAATGGTTGACCTAGTGCTAAGTGGATAGAATCAACATGATTTACATTTGACCTGTTCTTGGAGACCCAGCAATTGTCCTTATTTGGTGCAGTAACTTCTATAGATGATGTAAGTTCTTAGCAAGCTAAGAATGTTGTATGGTTTGGTTCTTGGAATATGTAAGATGTTTTCTTCCTTTGACAAAGCTTTTGTGCCTAGTCAAAAGGGGCTAATATTTTATTTAGTTGCCAGAATGAGATATTAAAAGAACCAATTCAAATACATTTGCCTTGCATATACATGTGTGTGTGTATATATATATATATAAGGGTAGAAAATTTAGAAAAATTTTCATACTGGTGACTAGCATGCGTAATAAAGTCAATCAACAACATATTTTCATATATAATAGTGTACAAACAATTTACGTATTTATACACGAAAGAGGTGACCTTTAACTGGACACCTTACATGCTAGAAAGGGCAGTTAAAGCCCAAACCACAAATAAGAGCAATTTTAAAGGGAGTGAAACTAAAAAATATTTTTGTAGTTACCCTCAGACTCAAGTTTCTGTATCAATGTGCAAAATAAAATAATTTCTTCAGTGAGGGCGCTAAAATTAATGCATATTTATGCAGCAAATAGCACCGAAAATACACATGCTACATACTTATACATTAGAATTTTCAAATCTACTGCACAAGCAGAGTTACATTCGGCAGCAATTAATAATATAAAAAAAACTATTTTACTCTCGTTCTGGTCTAACAACCCTCCATGTTTATTTTTTGTTCGGTTTCCTTGTATGTTTCCACTGTCCTCCTGTTTTTGTTCCCGACTTTGACCCTCCATAAATCCAAAGTTTTATTTTGGTATTTATGGGAGTGACTGCCTTCAAAGACTTGTATTGTCGTTCAATGCCCAAAACGAGTAGTTGATAGACAGCCAACAACTAATGAGGGGTCATTCTTTGTGTTACTTGTCCTGTTTTCTATGTTTCTCTTGTTGTTTGCATATTGAATTCCTTTGTTTTCATATTTCATGTTTACTGTTGGTGACGTCCTGTACCCATGTGTGTGTGTGTGTGTGTGTGTGTGTGTATTATTTATATTATTTGATTGAATGCCAGGCATCCATTTCCAAGTAAGTTTATATATATATGCTATGAGATTGTTACCATAGTTTTATGAGGTGTCTGGGTGGATATTGTTATTCTTTAGTTGGTGTGAAGTGAAGCTATTTGAATAAACCCTAGGGATGAAATGGTATAGTTACAAAAAAGTACAAATTCTCATATAAATCATATACTAAACTCTCCTGCAAGTGTTTGAGCATATTAATCTGGATTGCATACAGACTGTCTTAAACACATGTGCGTGCATGCATGCACACACACACACACAATAATTTCTGAGGAATTGTTACATTTATTTCTCTCTTTTAGAAACATATTTAAAAACATTATTTTAATGCTTTACGAAGTTAAGGGTTGGCAAGGTGGAGAGTGTTATCTTTAATGAATTTAATCCAGTGTTTTCCATAATTCATTACAACTAAATCTCTTGGCAGTCAAAGAGTTGAATTTGCAATTTCAAATGTTAAATAATTCAAGATTTGAGTATATCATTGTAATTTATCTTCTTACTTCTTTTGTATCCATCCCATCCAAACTCCTTCAATGTGCTCCTCTGCCTTTTTTATCTAATCCTTATTAACTCTCGTTCCACGGGCTGTACTAGACAGTTTGCTCAATCCTTCCTTAAAACTATAGCAAATCTGGAACTCTGAACACCTAAAAGCTTCTTCCAACAAAAATTAATTTGCAGAAATTGCATCGACTTTATTGGCTCAAATTAAGAGTGAAATGAAAGGAGGGGTGGGGCTTAAAAAGATTACATTTTAAAGTATATGTGTGCATGCATGTTTATATGGGGTAAAGACAAAATGATCTCAGTTCACACAGTGCTGATTGGCACTTTGTTCTAAGCATTTGATTTAGCATCTGCTGTCTCACTTCAAACTCCCTCATTATAAACTGTCACCCTGAAGTTGTTTTTGAAGTTGTATCAACTGAAACCATGATGCTACATGATTCACAGACAATGATGTTTATTACTGTTGCTTTATTGCTTTCCTGTCACTGAATAGACATTTTATTTTTCTCTTCCAGTGCTAACATGGGCCAAGTATATCAAGAACATAAAGATGAAGATGGCTTCTTGTATGTTGCATACAGTGGGGAAAACACATTTGGCTTATCAGAATATACCTTACCACTTTCTCTTGTATAGTGCATATTATTGTCTGGGGGACAAGCCATACATTGCTCTAGAACATGGATGTTATTCACATTTGTAGACAGTGCAAGCATGTACAACAAATCTGATTCTGAATTGCCTTCTTTGTTGCTTAGTTGGCACAATAATCCATGCCTGAAAGTTTGCATGGAACAGTATGAAGGGAATGAACTTTTTTTCAACAAAAAGCTTATGAATAGTGATTATTGAGCATTTCCTTTTAAAACATATGCACAAATACTCTATCTACACATACGTGCATACATATATACATTTTTCTTTTAAAATCTGATTTAATGCTGGCCAGTATCTGGCTTAGTTTGATAAAATGCAGAGAAGCTTTTTATCATGGAGTGTATGACTTCTTGAATTTTTTTTTTGTGACTGATCATCATTCAGCTCAATCAAATTAAGAGGGAAGTGAAAGGGGGTGGGGTTTAAAAAGATTACATTTTAAAATGTGTATGTGTGTGTGTGCATGTTTTATATAAGATAAAAACAATGATTTTTGCAAAAGTAAAAAAAAAAATTGAATGTGTGGATCTGGGAATGTTTTTCATATGAAATACTTCCATAAATAGAGTAAGTTTCTATGATTTTTAGTTAAGTTTGAGTAAGCTATTGTGTAGAAGAAAGCTTTGGGTATGAGGTGATTGTTGTCTATTAATGACCTGAAGAGTGGAATAAAGCAAAATATCATTAACTATCATAGTGCTTACTTTGTTACACCGAAGTATTGCTTGTGAATCTGTTTTTGCATTGACAAAATGTTTAATTTCTACAAATGAAAACTTTTCCAACTGCTGATGCGCCATCTTTCCATTATTCATCTTGTTATTGCTTTAAAAACATTTATTTTTTACTGTAATTACTGTACTATATATATATATACATACACACACACACACTATATATATATATATACATATATATATAATCATTCTATTCCTTGATGTGATGAAATATTGCTTGGCTGTGAAATTTACAATGATTGGAGGGAAAAAATACCTTGGGTTACTGTAGTGTACACAAATTTAGTTGCAGAAATAAATAATAATTATTTTGATGATAATAATCATATTAATTGCAATAATTTTTAACTTCTTTGAAATTTGAAAGGGAAACCTCTTTTGTTATGTTAAACTGCAAGATGCAAAAAACGATTAGGATAATAGAAAACTAGCCTGTTTCTTTCATTCTTTCACAATCATGGAAAAAATAATAATAATATAGATGTTTTGATGGAACACTTAAGTATTCATCGAAACACACAACTTGCACTTCATCAGTTGAATTTGGATAAAAATATTTGCAAAAATTTTTTTTTTTTTTTATTAATATTAGCAGAAATGATTGAACCTCAGACTGAATGCCTTAGTTTTGTTTTCTCCACTCCCATTTTAAGCTTAAAATATCACCGGTCTCTTACAGCATTCGTCCCTCCAGGATTAATAAAATAATATACCAGGTGTATATTATGAATTAGATAATTGTTAAAATATTGTGCCTATGTCAGAAAATATTAATTTCACTGGTGCCTCTAACTCACTAATGAATTATTAACAAAATCTTAAATATAGAAGTTTTTAGCTTTTTGAATATATTTTCTTTGACATATGAAATAATTATGAAGAATGAGATTTATTAGACTGGTATGTTTTGGACTGTGTCCAGTGATGCTCAATGCAGTTTGATCATCCATTCATTTTTATCATAATTTGCTCAAACCTTCATGAAAAAAAAAATAATTGATGCTAGAGGTGATTGAATGGAATCCAGCAATATGTATCCCTTCAGCCATGATAGTTTGTCCAGATCTTAAGGTATTAGGAGGTTTGATGTTGAAGCTACTAGTGTACTGATAGGAGGAAAAAATGTCACTTGGCAAGGATAGTCTTATCAGTGTCTTAACCTTATAAATGGAACAAGGGAAAAGCTACTGTACATGCTCAGGGTCAGAAAGATGTACTATGAAAGCTTTGAGTAGAAAAGCTGCAACCCTTCCGGTTCTGCTACAAAGGATGAAAAGTGGAAAAGAGCTGTTGCTCTATCTTTAGTTGAGAGAGCAGTCTGGTGAAGATGCATCATTAAAATTATCAGCAATTTAATTTATGCAAAAAGTAATTGCTAAATTGCCAATTCTAAAACTGCTGCATCAACTAATTGTTCAGTGTCCTGATTCCTGATATGTCATCAATGCTTCAATAGTATACATACTTCACAATAAAATAAAAACTTTTAGAATAACTATTTAATAGTGGCAAGAGCCTGAGGTGTTGAGAACAACTCAAGAACAGGATTCAAAATTGTGGGAGTTTCCCATCAAATAAGAAGAGTGAACCAGAGATAACAAAGAAAATGTCTGCAACATAGGAGGGAAAACTGAATTCCACTTGAGGAACTTCACAGGTGTGGAGTTCTCTCCTGGCTGTCCAGCTTTGTTCCACTGCTGCATACTGAGAGCAGGCCTACTAGCAAAAAAATATTTACTTGTGGTCACAACTTCAGTCTTTACTCTCATCTTGTAGACCTTGGAAACATCAATGTGGGTATGCACTGTCAGCAGTGCATACATCTCAGACTGACCTAGCTTCTATGCCTGTCATGTTTATCTCAAATTGGTAATGTCTCCTAGTAGCTCTGCCTGGTCAGTGATTTCTGAATGTTGTTGCATGAGATAAAGGTCATGGATGGATCTGTCCAAGTTCAAACAGTTCTTCATTTCCCTGACTGCTTTTCTGTCAACAAGGGCCAAACTCATTGCTAGTACTGGCAAAAATCATAAACTTTGTGTTTGAGAGTAACGAACCAGAAATGAATTACTTCTCTTGTTCACATCCTTCCTTAGTAGTGTTGCAACTCTTCAGGTCACAGAGCTTGTCATTCCCCTGTTCTTTTGCCAGTTATAGTAGACATTGGTGATCCAAATGGGGTGTATATATGTAAGACTTGTAGAACAGACCATCTAAATCAGGTAACTTGTCTCTTACACAATCACTTATCACTAGCTGCATCTCAGCTACTGTTATCAGCTTTTTGCAACATTTGCACCATCTTCCAAAGCTGTGAGAAGCTGTTAAATTATGCACTAATGTCTACTGCCATCTCCAGTCCACCACTCACTCTGAACAGTTGCTCAAAGAATTGCACACATCTGCTTGAAATTAATACACACCTGTCCTAGTCTGCGAAAGATTGAAATGTGACTTTTGTGTTTCTTGTTGAAAAACTAGACACTGCTGGCAGAGAGAATAGCTCTTGACTTTCTTTATTACTTCTAATTTGTTTAGTAGCTTCTACTTTAATCTAGTTCTTTCTCTTGCTACTTCATTACTAAATGTTATTAACTCTAATTAAGTGCTCTGCCACCAATTGTTGATGATTACACCATTAACAAATGCTTGAGTTGCTGAGCTGGTGGCTGTAGGTTTTGTTTGCTGGAAACAGTGTTCAGCTATGTGTAAATGGGCATCTGTTTTATTTAGGCCAACTATGCAGATCACACATTTGTGTTCTGTGTAGTTGATTAGTTGAAATTGTGGCAACATTACACTATATTCTGACCTTACACCCTATATAGGTACTCTGACAGTATCACTTTCATTGCTGCTAACATCCAATAGCACTGACTTGCTGTCTGGTTTCTAAGAAGATTGTATCTTGAAATTCAAGTCTATCTGAAATGCTGCCATTCCATCAACCAATTCTAGCTAACCATAAGATGTGTGCATCTTGTTAGAGATGGGTGCAAGTGCATCTGTCCTGGAAATTCTGATCTTGCTGATGGCTATCACATCTACGTCTAGTGACCTTGCTTCTGGGCTGTCTCCGGGCCACCTACATTTATACATTACGAGTATGGCTATGTTAGAGAAAAGAATGTAAGAAAGAGAAAAACTAGGGATGCATAATCTGGTTTTATGAGAAAAGGGATTCTTGGAAGACTTCTGAAAATGTTTTATCTTTGAAGTTTTGTAAAAAAAATCTCAATGTCATGAGAATTTATCTTTTACAAACTTGTAGATATGATACCTTCACCCATTGTCTGTATTTGAAGTTTTTGGGGATAAATTCCTCAAAACCATTTTGTTTGTATTTATTTTTGTGTTGTGATAGGCCCTCCACCAGCTCACTATTGTTTCTCTTAACAACAGTGAAGTTGTTGAGGTTTTGGTTTTTGTGTTTATTTTTGTCGAGATGGTGTGGTTGTGTAACTGTTTGGTCTTTCTGCTCCCTTGTTAACCCTTCTAGTTTCGAGATTGAGGTGGCCTTTTCTCCCTTCAACAATAAACCCTTTACATCTGGTTTGTTTCAACCTTGTTGCATGATGTCTTGGAGTCATAGGAAAGCGGTACATGTTTATGTTTTGTTGGATTTGTGTGGTACTGTTGTTGTAGATGTTTCTATTGGTGTAGTTTGTGAACTTTCAGAACTCTCCTATTCTTCTCTTGTTCAGATTGAGTGGCTACCACTAGGCATTGGTGATAAAGTTGCTTGGTGCTGGGAAAATTGACACTTATAGTTAAATTAACAGCATAGCCACAAGTTTTTTTCCTTGTCTTGGTCTTCTTGCTTCTACCTCAGTCATGTCTGTGAGAGCAACTGTTATGGTGGTGACTGACAAGGCTAAGGTTGTCTGCATTGAAAGTGGCAGACTCGCCTCTCTGACCAGTCTCTGTTGCTGAACAGCAGAATAGGAACTCACAAGAATATATCTAATCCCAAATGGGTTAAGAAGCTGATTTTACCAATCAGCACTTTGAAGTCCTGGTTCTGCAACTAAAGGGCAGATGGTAACTTAAGACTTGTGGTGCAAAGTGAAATGTCATATCTATGTGGAGACAATAATAATAATGATAATGATATAAAAAAATACAATATTCAACAAAGGGTCATAATGATTGTGGTCCATAGGAAAACTTAAAATTAAGATAAAATACCCAGCACCTATAGAACACTTTGTAGAAATAAACAAATATACACACGAACACTAAAACATTCACAGATATTAGTGAGTATGCATGTAAATTGTAAAAGTATTAGTAGGTTGGTACTTAATACTGGTGGTTGTAGAAGTTAAAAAGATGAAAGACAAATATTTATCCCATCATAAGTAGGACACCGATATATCTTGAGTTACTTTCTCAGCAGTTCCAGTAACTGTACTTGACAGATAGATGGACTGTAACAGGTAGAATGAAATGTCCAGATCATAGACAACGAAACATCTGCTGCAGAAATGAACTTGTCGGGAATCTTGAATTGGTGGCCCAGTATTAACTAACATTCCTGGAATTATTACACATGCGTAAATTACATGCAGTGATTTTGCTCAAACAAACAATAGGCACTCTGCAGCAAACATCAATGCTTACTTAGCTCACTACTTGTAAGCCCATACAAGCTATTCATGACAAATCATTTTCAGTGTGCTTTAATGTTCATTCAAGTTTGTGTATGCATGCATGGGTTGTGTGAATGTATGAGTACAAATAAGCTCTTTTATGGGGCATGTGATATTAATAACAGGTTTCTTGATGCTTTTTTTTTCCCTAATAGCAAATATAACTTTGTGTTATATACAATGGAGTTTATATTATAACCAATGTCCATAATTTTGCTTATGTACTCATTTTAAGTATGTGTAGTGTGTCACTCCTTTTCGAGATTCATTTGTATTGACCATAATGAACAGATTTTATTTTAAATATGAAGTAGTTAGGACATGTTATAATTATAGTATGACATCATAGATATACTACAATCTGCTATAATAGTATGATTATAGCCGTACTATACTCATGTTATAATCAGCTATCCAATCTTATTTCACCATTAAATAGATGAACTACAGTTGAGATGATATTAGCAATTTTTCATAGCAGTTCTTGTAAACCAAAACATTGGACCTTTATTTTTACACATTTCATGGCATGTGTTTTAAGAGATAAATAAACAGGTTATATATCAGTAATATAAACAAATTTGGAGCCTATGATGTCTAATAGTACAGTAAATTTCCTTTATTTATCAAATCTTTATTAAATTCTTACGAATACAAATTGTTTCATAATAAACAAATGATCTCTGAACTTCTGGTTGTCTTTGTAATAAAGTTTAAATTCTAAAATTTAACATGTTGCCTATTTTTCTTTTTTCTTTTTTCAGATTAAAATAATATTAAATTTGAGTATTAATTTTAGAGAGCAAATAAAGGCAAGACCTGGATCATATTTTGAGTGACTGTTAGTGATTGGACTAGTGTGTCAGCCTATCTTTCTCTAAAATTTTGATATTTTTTTAACTGCTTTATTTATCTTGACAGGACTGATCAATTATCAAGTACAGGAGAACAGTTTAAACTTCATTATTTAAACAGAAATGAGTTACGAGAAATGACTCAGAATGGTCATAGGATTGCGGTTTCGATTCCCAGACTGGGCGTTGTGAGTGTTTATTGAGCGAAAACACCTAAAGCTCCAAGAGGCTCCAGCAGGGGATGGTGGCGAACCCTGCTGTACTCTTTCACCACAACTTTCTCTCACTCTTACTTCCCGTTTCTGTTGTGCCTGTAATTCAAAGGGTCAGCTTTGTCACGCTGAATAACCCTGAGAACTACGTTAAGGGTACACATGTCTGTGGAGTGCTCAGCCACTTGCACATTAATTTCACGAGCAGGCTGTCCCGTTGATCGGATCAACTGGAACCCTCGACGTCGTAAGCGACGGAGTGCTAAGAAAAAAAAGATGAGTCACAACACCCCCTTGTTAGAAATAGACTGGACCGAGTGATTATAAATAGTAGTGGTCAGAGTGAAGTTTGTGTGTTTAATTTGAGTTGAATTCACAGCGAAGTCGGAAGGTGTTGGTTGGTAAGTTTGTTTGGAATATTGATTGTTGGATTGTTACATTGTTATTACAGCTGCATCGTTATCCTGTTTATTGTTACAACACTAGTACAGTGTATCAAAACCATCTGTCACAATATCGTGGCAGTACCATGACATGGGAGATGGGGGATACAACAGTTTTCTAAATTAATTGCATGTTAAGATTACAAGTGCAGGTATATCAGTGTGGTTAAGAAGTTTGCTTTGCAGCTATGTGCTTCCTGGTCTGATCCCCTTATGTGGCACAGTATCTTCTACCTAAAATTGGATTGTCCAAAGCCATCATTATCATCCTTTAACATGACCACAATGTTAATAAAGTATCACAGAATGGTAGTAAAGTAATGAATATACATGGTATACAGCAACAGGAGAATGAATTATTGTGTTTTTATTGTATTGGCAATAACATCTGAGAATTTGTTGACTGACGGGACACCAAAGGCACTTTTGGAGATGTGATTGCACTATCATGGACATCTAACATGAATGAATGCTGGCAAAGGTACCCTTAATCCATAAGTAGACCAAAGAAAATGTAAGTGGAGGTTTTTAGATCGAGCTTAGAAACATTAAACCTCCCTAAATCTGATGATATATGACCAAATAATACATTTAACGTATTCCAATATAAAAAAAGAATCCAACAAAATGTCCCATGCATATCATAATAAGAACTCAATTATTCCTCATATTGTTTAGCCCGCATCAGCCTTGATTGAGAGACCTATGATTAAAGATGTTCTAGCTGTGACAATGTGTCTATATTTTAAGAAGGTAGAGTGTGTGATATGAGGTAGATGTGGTTGGTATTTCTAGCAGATCGAATGTAGATACTTTGTCTTGATTTAGATAATGTATAGCCAGTATATGGAGAAGGTAAACGATATGTCTATTTAAAACTTAGAAGCATTATTTGAAGCTTCCTGGTGCAGTAAAAACATATTTTTAATTATATTTTTTAAAACAGATTTTCTTTTGTGTGTGTAGGAAGTAGAATACAAGTACACACACCCACCTAAACAAAATATGCATAAAAATTACACACAATGTATATTAACCATTTATGATTTTGTATAGAAAGAAATTTGTGTGTATATATATATATGTCCAACCCATGCTAGCATGGAAAGCGGACATTAAACGATGATGATGATGATGATGATGATATACACAAGGTTGGCCAAAAGTCACCTGACAGTAAATCAAAACCATTTAATTCCAAGATTTATTTATGTTTAACAACTGAATGAATTTAATAAAAACATCTAAATATGAAATATCATGAAAATTGTTCAAACTGAAGTCCTTGAGTGACACATTTTTTCATTCAAGTCAATATAGAATTATAGATAGTATTTATGGAATGTTAATTTACAGTCAGGTGACTTTTGGCCAACCTTGTATATATATATATTTATCATCGTCATCATCATTTAACGTCCGTTTTCCATTCTGGCATGGGTTGGACGGTTCGATTTGGGTCTGGGAAGCCAGGAGGCTGCACCAGGCTCCAGTTTGATCTGGCAGTGTTTCTACAGCTGGATGCCCTTCCTTACGCCAACCACTCCGAGAGTGTAGTGGGTGCTTTTTACATGCTACTGGCACAGGGGCCAGAGGAGGCTGGCATCGATCACAATCGGTTGGTCCTTTTTACATGCCACCAGCACAGAAGCTAGTCAAGACGGCGCTGACATCGGTGCTTTTTACGTGCCATCAGCACAGGGATCACAACTACAATTTCCATTTGATTTTGATGTACTTGACTCAATAGGTCTCCTCAAGCACAGCATGTTGCTCTACGATCCAAGGTACTTTTGAGTGGGCTGGGGCTGGTTATGTGACACTGGTGGAGGTTACAGCTGTGAACTCACTTTATTTGCCAGGTCTTCTCAGTCACAGCATATCCCCTGAGGTCTTGGTCTTTTGTCATTGCCTCTGTGAGGCCCAACGTTTGAGGGTCATGCTTCACCACCTCATCTCATGTCTTCCTGAGTCTAACTCTACCCGAGATACCTTCAACTGTTTGGGAGTGGCACTTCACACAGCTCTCCTCATCCATCCATAGTACATGACCATACCAGTACAAATGTCTCTCTTGCATGCCACATTCGATGTTTCTTATGGCCAACATGTCTCTCAGGGTGCTGTACCCCACCTCTACTCCACCCTCAGCCTAACACACACCCCACCCTTGCTTTCCCCACTCACAACACCATCACACATCATATCACAACACACCACCATGCACACACTAGCACTGACCAATTCCCAGCCCCACATTTTCACACCTACACACATGCCAAGATCACCAGCCCTCTTCCACACGCATATACGAACTCTCTTATACACATGTACGTGCACCTTCGTTTTGGGATCACCACTACCTTATTATCTCCCCTTCTTCCTAGCTCTCCTGTGTGACCCTTCTGTCCGGCATTCGCCATGATAGATCGCTAGCCACTACACATTCTTTTTTTCTCTCCTTGTTTCTTTCTGTGGAAGAGCGTAGGCTTGAAATGTTAAAGACTTTTGCACTTCCCGAGCGTTAAACTAATACATCTGTTTGTTGTCTACACCACCTGTCTTCATCTTTTGTTTTTTTTTGTGAATTCTCTTTCTCTCTCTATATGTATATATGTATGTTTGTATGTATATATATGTATATATTGTATATGTGTATATTGTATATATATATACGTATATATTTGTATATATGTATGTACATATATGTATAAGTATGTATATATATGTATGTATATATATGTATAAGTATGTATATGTATGTATGTATGTATATATATATATATGCGTATATATATATATCCCACCCCACTCAAACTTTTTGTCACTTGCATATTTTCAGTGAGTACTGACTAGTGTATACGTATGTATCAATACATTTAAAGCCAAAGATTCTCTAACTTTAAATAAATGAACATTGTTAGTTTATTTCTTTAAATTTATTTTTTGAAGTTTATACATTCAATATACACAAACGATGATGATGATGTAGTTATTCAATAAATATGATGCCATTCATTTGTGAATCCCAAAGATTGGGGTTGGTGACATGGAAATTTCTTTCAAATTATTCTGATGAAAATATGAAGTCTTTTGTATTTTTTTTTTCTCAGTTAGTCAGCAGAAATGAGTAACGTTGTTTAGCAGGTATCATGTACTTCAGAATGAAAGAAAATAATTTAACAATCAAAAGTATTGTTTCGGTCTCTTCTGTTTAAAGAATGGAAACTTGTAACGTGTCCAGGCACTGAGCTGTAATTAAAACAACAGAATAGAGTATTATTAGATCTGAAGAAACAATTACAATAGTTGACCACTGTGAAGCCAACAAGCATTGTTCCAAACACGAGCTTAATAGTGAAGTAGTTAATTATTTTACTAAATCCTTACTTTCATAAAATCCCACAAGCAATATATTTTATTATAATATAGTTATGAAAAGGTTAATAATTTCTTATATTAACAAGAGACCACTAACTTTAGCATTCACTTTACTGTCAAATGTAATATTTATTGATTCACATTGTTTTGAATTAATCATACATCATCTTGTAGCTTTGAGATTTTAGTGAGGTGATTGTTTATCTTTAGAATGACTTTGCAAGGTAAGTGTGAGAGGCTGGATTAAGTCAGTTTGTATGTAAAACAGGTAGAATATTTTAGGCTGGATATAGGTTAAAGTGGGGTGGATATAGTTGATTGGATTGACTGTAATATATAACTGATACTTATTTTATTGCTTCTCCCCACTCCTGTAAGATGAAATATGAACTCAGAATATAAAATGACAAATAATTATTGGTTTCAAATGTTGGCACAAGGTCAGCAGTTTCAGGGAAGGGGCTAAGTCAACCCAGGTGGCATTTGAACTCAGGATGTAAAGACAGATGAAATGCCACTAAGCATTTTGCCCAGTGTGTACCTAACGATTCTGCCAGCTCGTAGTCCAGAATGATAGGCAATTATTGAAAGATATTTAATCCTTTAGTGTTTAAGTTACCGTTTTGAATTAATCATGCATTATCTCATAGCTTTGAGATTTCAATAATGCAATTTTTTATTTTTGTATGATGTTGCAGGGTAGGTGTAAGAGGCCTGGTCTGGCCAGTTTGAACATAAAACAAAATATTTGTGCCAGAGATGGCCAGTTTAAATGCTAAAGGGTTAATTTATGGTTCTTTTACAAATTTCATTACCAACAATCTCTAAATTGAAAGTAAATTCTAAAATTCATTTAATGTTTAATAGGAAAAATAACTGCCTTTGAGTGAATAAGCTACATCTGCAAGACAATCTCAATTTCCTGATAAAGCTAGTTCCTTTTATTTAAGCTTCTTAATGCCTTTGATAAAAGCATCAACATCACAGTCTTATTCCCTTCCCATAAAATTTTTTGTGATTACTTGCCTGAATTAATAAATATTCAATGAAAAAGAAAGTTTAAATATGTTTTGCTTTGTTTTTCTCAGTCCCAATTTCAAAACCTACCACTGTTGATTTTATCTTTTTGTACTTATCCATTTCTTCTGATCATTTTTGATCTACTCCTGGATGAGGCCTCAGAATACTGGTTTATCTATATAGTTGCTAACCACTATGAGCTACCATGTTTCCCATAGTAAGTCAAACATGGTGCTCTTGTAGACAAGTGATTTTTCTATGGAGTTTATAAAGTAAGTATCAATAATGTATCTATTCTTTTGTCTATACCACTGTTAATACAAATAATAGCATTGTGCTAAGTGAAAAGCATTCATAGGAAATCAGCATGAGAAACAAAATATTTTGAAATATAGATAATTAGGAGTGCTGGTTAATGAAGGAAAGTGGTAATCAATTTGATATACTGCCATTGAATAAAAATACAAATAACAGTTAATTTGGACTTGAGAGGCACACTAGGTGTGATTTTAAATAGTTGTTGTGAGACGTAGGCCAGTTCTGAATGAGTAAGCCCATATCAAGTAGCTAGTCAAATGATCAGGTGCAATTCACAGATCTGTAGTTTCAAATTTACCATGCATCTATCTAGTTGAGGAACATATCACATACTCCAACAAAAGAAAAAAATAGTGGGGCAGTGTGATAGTGTGGATATATTGTAAGTCAAAGCATAACATATATTGTTTCTCTGCAATTATAATTATGCTGTGCACCTCGACATTGGTGACCAATAAAGCTATTGATGCTGCTGCTATTTTTGAGTGATGTGTAGAGATGTGTTCTTTATGTTTGTCTAGTCTAGACTGAATTGGACTGACAGTGTTTTTAAGATACTGTAGTTATGATTTGGGGTGATTGTACATGTGGAGACAGGACTACACTCTGCTTTTTGCCATCTTCTTAGCTTATACAACTCTTTTACTTCACAGCAGAGTGGTTGGTAATAGGGAAGTCATCCAGTTGTAAAAATTACAAGCTCCAACAAAATGAAAAAAAAAAAAATAATTACCTATGCAATTATGGAATAAGAAAAGGATTACCATCTTATACACTATATAGTTAAAAAATATAACAACAGGAGAATGAAAGAGAACAGAGCTACTATAGTGACATTAGCTACACATGACAGAAAATTCCATATATTTTTAGGTACTGGAAAAATTAAATTAAACTATGTTTATTATATTAATTTTGAAGGCAGTGAGCTGGCAGGGGAACAAAATGCTTAGTGGCATTTTTTCCAGCTTTACATTCTGAGTTCAAATGCCATTGAGGTCAACTTTGCCTTTCATTCTTTCAAGGTTAGTATTATTGACTAGCCACCGATTCACAAATTTCAGGCCTTGTGCCTATAGTAGAAAGAATCATCATGTTAACCTTAATATATGATTTGATAATTTTGATTGTTTCTTGCTGTTAGTTTAGTATCAAAGATGGAACAATTGTTAAACAGAGGCTAAACTTACAGCAAGATCAGCAAATTCATGATCAATACTCCAATGATGTGATAGAGCATTTGTTTAATTACAGAAATTTTACTTACCTCATTTGCTTTTGGAGAATGATAAGTGTTTGCCATGTTGTCATCTGAATTTTGGAAAAAAAAAAAAAAAAGAAATTTTAGTACCTTATAAATGCAGAACATTTAATAAAACATGCATTTGTTTTGCAAGAATTTTGATGTGAAAATGTGTGTTGAAACAGATATTGTTATACTTGGGGATGATCTTTTTTTTTTTAGCCAATTAAACATGCACTATTTATTTGATCAGTGAAGGTGCGTGGCTTAGTGGTTAGCACATTCTACTCATGATCATAAGGTCATGAGTTCAATTCCTGGCAACGTGTTGTGTCCTGGAGCAAGACACTTTATTTCACATTGCTTGCTCCAGTCCACTCAGCTGGCAAAAATGAGTAGTACCTGTATTTCAAAGGGCCAGCCTTGTCACACTCTGTGTCATGCTGAATCTCCTTGAGAACTACATTAAGGGTACATGTGTCTGTGGAGTGCTCAGCCACTTGCACATTAATTTCACGAGTAAGCTGTTCTGTTGATCGCATCAGCTGGGACCCTCGTTGTCGTAACCAACAGAGTGCTCCTATCCTATCATATTTATTTGATCTTAACTTTAGTTTTTATCCATATTATTTTTAGTTTATGTCTCTCTCAAAGTTCTTTCATCATACATTCTGTGACCTCATCAGTAACTTTCTGTCCTGTGCCTCTCCATTTTATCCTACAAATGAAAACTGAAGATCAAATAAATAGCACGTGTTTAATTTTTTTTGCTGTAGTTTCAGCTCAGAGCTGCGGCCAAGCTGATGCACCGCCATTTAATTAACCAAAAAAAAACCCTTCCCAAGTATAACAATATTTAATAAAACAGTTTGGCGTGAATTTGTTTAATGGTTTATTTTTTTAATGGTTTATATATCTATTAAATCCCTTCTATTAAGGGATTTAATAGATATCCCTTAATAGAAGGGATATCTATTAAATTCAAATTCATGAAGTATTTAGTTTTTGCCATCACAGGCAAAACACTGTGTCAATGTAAAGACCTTGAAGTCTCTCTAATGGTCCAGTTCATCTAGCAGTAAAAAGATATCATTGGGAAACAACTAAAAGTTATGTAGTGTCAGCCAACTGACTGAACTCACCATGACTCAGCTTTTATTGTTCTGAGAATCAGCTTAACCCTTATTTAAATATCAGACACTTAACTCTCAATGTCCGTAAATATACACGATAAAGAGCATCACTTTTCTAATTTAAGCAGCACAATCATTGTAAAACAGTCCTCTTCTCAAACCTTGAAACACTACATGCAGATGAAGAACTCACTGGTGACTCAGTCTTTTTTTTTAAATTGTTACAAATTAGGCAGGGGAAGACGGGCAGACACAATGATCTTTGCAGATCTTCCCAGGTAGTGAGATTCTGTTAGTGATAGCCAGCCTGAAAATCTGCAAGAAAAAACGTGTGTGTGTGTGTATGATCCAAAAGAGAGCTTTCCCATGATAATTCGAACTGCTAGAAATAGCAGCTAAATCTCTCTCAAATCACAAACCTCCCTACTGTCCTAAAGAAAGACATAAATAAAAATAAGGACACAATGGACAATGTAGTCCTTGATATACAAAAATGTTTTTGATCATAGGACTACCTGATCAGAACTAAACTTAGGGTTGAACAACAATAATAACATGTGAGGTAGGAACTGCAAGTCTAGTCAGGATGAGCTCCTGAAAAAGCATCTGAGAATTGATTATTAAATAAGGCAGTGTATTTAACCTACTACATGATATATTGTGCAATGCATTTGGGGCTTATTTACAAATACCCAAACACTGTATTTGTATACATAGTAAAGCTCTATGTAGGTAAAAGTCTGACTAGTGAAACTTGACTACAATATAAAATATATCTTCCTAAAATCAATGAACTTCGAAAAGAACAGTGCTTAGTCTCAATTTCGTAATAAACAGATAAATAATAAATCTTCCTCAGAATAGGATGCTGGTGTATCACAGGATAGAGACAGCTCCTATGTAATCATTCAGCCTACTAGAAATAGCAGCTAAGTTTCTCAAAATCACACCTGACCATGTTAAAAACAAACAAGAAGAGCACATTGGATTGTATAATTGTAGATACTTTATGCCTGAAATGAGAAAAGGTGGAGTAGTTATCATTGCTGAAATGCCTTAGATCATATTTTTGGTTCATCTTGTTGGTAAGGTTTAGTGGTTCCAATGTAAGTGTGGTTTAATAATGTATTTTTGTGGTGTTTAAAAAAAAACATCACTATAGATTATTTGATAGGGTAAGATGAAATACAGTGTTTGTGAGGAGAAAGAAGTAGAGTAACAGGAGGTTGAAAAAGCCAAAATGTTTACATACTGTGAAGTTGCTCTTAATCTTTTCTTTGTAAAATTAATGTGATACTTTATTTAAATTTATATGTGCTAACTTAATTAATATTAAAATGTTTTTATGTATAATTATACATAAAAAACACACACACATGCATATATGTATACATGCACATGCACAAACACAAGTGAGTGAACGAATGAAAGAAAGGTACTCTTAACACATTTGGTTGGAGTTAGATGTATTTAATAACAGTTTGACTTAGCTCCATATTACTTTAAGTTTCATGGGCATAGGACACATCCATCTTGTTTGCAACACATGAGTTTAAAGATAAACATGAAAGAATATAACTAATATTTTTGATAGACTAAACAACTACATGATCTGAGCTGACCAATGGAGGCCTAAATACCTAGAAGACATTATGAATTTATTTAACCCCTATTTTGTCTCTAAAACATCTGATTGAAATTTAAAGATGTGGCTTATGTCTTGCTGCTGACTAGCGTTTGAAGCTTGTCCTATTTTTATAGGGAGTTCATGGCTTAAATTAGTATATGTTTTGGATAGGACTTGATTAGTAGAGGATAGTCACATGACTGGTCTTAGAAATCTTTGTAGATTCCCTGCTATGTCCGTGTGTTAGTATCAAGTGACAATGTTTGGCGTCATAAGCTAAGGCTGAACATGTCTGGTGACAGTACCAAACAATCAATGTTCTGAATGTTTTCTGTCAACTGTTTGTAGAGAATGAACATGTGATTAAGTTTAGAACCTTTTGTATGTTTCCTGCTACGTCCATGCATTAGTGTCAAGTGACAGTATATTTTGCACCTAAAATGAAGCAGGGAACCTACAAAAATTTCTAAAACCAATCATGTGACTATCCTCTGCCAATCAAGTTCTATTCAAAACATATATTAATTTAAGCCATGAACTCCCTATAAAAATAGGACAAACTTCAAACACTAGTTAGAAGCAAGACATAACCACGTCTTTCAATTTCAACTTTTTTGAAAATCAGTGTGAACTGTGAAACCAAACGATATACACAAGGTTACATTGTGGAATGACCAGAAGGGAAAGGGTGGAGAAAAAGTTCTTTCTAAGACAGAAGAGTGTAAGAGAAGGACGTAGGTATGTGTGCGTGCACGCAGGTCCGTGTGTGTGTGTGTGTGTGTCGCTTAACATTGTAGAAGGAATTAGTAGCAGGAATTATTTGGGAGTGGTTGTAGAAGATGGTCAGTAGAAATTGAGCAAGCAGTTTTTAAGTATGTGTGTGTGCGTGTATGTGTATGTTGTGTGAGTGTGTTTTTCTTGCAGTGTGTGCCTGTATCTGTGTGTGCGTGTGTGTATGTGTATATATGTGTGTGTACGTGTGTGTGTATATGCGTGCAATTTGCTCTGTGGATCGCATGTGGGTTATTTTGTGTGTGTGTGTGTGCGTGTATGTGCGTATGTAAGTCCATGTATGTATACTTAGGTGTGTGTATGTTAGTGTTTGTTGTGTGTGTATGTGAGTTATGTTTGGGTTCATTTGCGTGTGTGTCCATGTATGTATACTTGGGCGTGTGTTGTGTGTGTAGGAGTTATGTGTGGGTTCATTTGCGTGTGTGTGTATGTGAGCTCGTTTGTACATGTGTGTGTGTGTGCATGTGTATGTGTGTGTGCGCGTGTGTAGACGGGGGGGGGGTTGTGTGGAAGTATATGTATGTGCGTGTATGTGTTCATGTGTGTGTGTGTGTATGCGTGTGTGTTCTGTTGGTGAAGTAAATTAATAAGAATTTATACTTTTAGATTGGAAAAAGATCGTACAGACAAACCAGAATGAGATGATATGTGTATTATGTTATATAAAAGGAAACTAGTGGTGTTAATAAAATAAAATAAGTTTATTGAGGAAACTAAACTGTCTCACAGTGTCAGTTCATTGGTATCTTTCCTCCTCTGTGGTGCTCACTAATATTGAAATAAGACTTACTACTCTTCACTTCCTTCAGCATTAGTAGAGTGCGTAAACCCTCAATTTCTGCTTGAAGTATATTAAATGCCTGCAAATAAATAAATTCAAAAGTTTCCAGTTGAATATGTAATTCTAATAGAGGGCGGCTAGCTGGCAGAATCATTAGCACGCCAGACAAAATACTTAGTGACATTTCTGCAATCTTTATGTTCTGAGTTCAAATTCTGCCAAGATCGACTTTGCCTTTCATCCTTTTAGGGTCAATAAAAACGTGGGCCAGTTGAGAACTGGGGTCAATGTAATCAACTTGCCCCCTCCCCCGAAATTGCTGGCCTTGTGCCAAAATTTGAAACCAATATGTATGATAAAGTATATCACTGTTTTTCTGTTGTAGCAGGAGGAGGACTACTGCAACAACAACAATAATTATTGCTGTTGTCTGAGAACAACAATTATTTCTGATAAAGGCAAAAGGCCTGAAACTGAGGGATAGGAATAGCCAATTATATTGAACTCAGAGCATAAGTGATACTTTATTTTATCAACTTTGAAGGGATAGAAGTTGACCTCAGCAGGAATTGAACTGAGAATGTAAAGAGCCAGAGCAAATACTTCTAAACTCTGAATTGACTTGCTTGGTATCAAAATATTCTGCAGTCAAACTGTACCAACCAATCTAATATTCTAATATATTCCTTGTTTCTTTTCTAATATCAGCACTTTCCTCTTTATTAGCAACCAGTATTCTCATATATTGACAAATCAACAGTTGTTTAACATCTCCACTGCACTGGAAAGTAAAATTAGGAAAATTCTACTTATAGCACAGGCATGGCTGTGTGGTAAGAAACTTGCTTCCCAACCACATGGTTCCAGGTTCAGTCCCACTTCATGGCACCTTGGGCAAGTGTCTTCTACTATAGCCTCAGATTGAGTGTATTTGATAGATGGAAACTGAAAGAAGTCAGTTGTGTGTATGTATATATATATATATATATATATATATATAGAATACAAATAATCAGAAAATGGAGAAAACCTCAGATTAACAAACACATCAACTGGACCATATTTATAGCTTATTTTCTAATATACAAAGCATGGCATAATAAATAGGTGATGTAACAAATCTCACAGCCTTTTCTGGATCTGTTGCCAAGCGCTGTCTATAAATAATTGCAAAAATAAAGTTCTTCATCTTCACAGGACATTCGAATTAAGGCACAGAGGTTCATTAGAGTAAAAAAACAAGAGCATCCAATATAAACGAAGGGAAGAAGGAATAGGAAAGAAAACATGGCCGAGAAAAGAAGTCTAGAAGCCCAGTATATTAAAAGCATATAATCTACCATTCTTGGGGCTACAAGGTCTGTAGGTAAAAAAGTGAGCTAATAATGGTCTAGGGAATACTTCAATTTATTTACGGGTAGTTTCAATTAAAGTGGGAAGGGGGGGGGGCAAGATGTTTTAAAATTTAAGGATAGAATTTATCAAAAAAAATATATAAGGAAACTTACATGATTATCAAAGGGCAGTACCTATGCTAATGAAGTAAATTCATTTACTAAATGTATCCAAAACATTACCGTAGGGTGCTTAAGAAAGTTTACTCAGAAATATTATCAAGAATCCCACCTATTGTTCACAATGGAGTAAGTCTAAATCCAGTGGTCTCTACAATTGGTCAGTTCAATTTGAACCGGGGTCACAAGTTATAATCATTACAATGGATATGTCCATAAAAATAAACGTTATAACATTAAGCTGCTGAAGGACATAGCAGCCCCGCACCACTTATATCATTGTATTCCCCACCGAACCCTTTATCTTTACTTGTTTATTTTTATGGACATGTCCATTGTAATGGTTTTAATTTGTGACCTCAGTTCAAATTGTAGAGACTGCTGGACTTAGACTTGCCCCATTGTGGACAATAAGTGGGATTCTTGGTAATATTTCAGTGAGTAAACTTTCTTAATCACCCTACAATATTGTTTTGGATACATTTTACTTGAGTTTACTTTGTTAGCATAGGTAATGCCCTTTGATAGTCATGTTAGTAAGTTTCCTTATATATTTTTTTTTTTGATAACTTCTTTCCTTAAATTTTAGAACATCTTGCCCCCCCCCCTTAAATTGAAACTACCCGTAAATAAATTGAAGTATTCCCTAGACCAGAACTGGATGGGCATAGATGGAATAGTTCAGCAGGATCTTATTTTATTTGCCATAAGTCTGCAGGATACTATTCTGTTTGGTTACAAGTCTGTAGGATCGGGGTTAACCTGGGGTTAAACCAGGGCTGGCCAACCTGAGGCCCATGGGTCACATGTGGCCCGCAGACTTTTATCATGCAGCCCACTCGATACTTTTTTGAAGTATTGTGTATAATTTCAAAATAAAATAGTTTGTGTAAAACATTTGTTTCAAAATAAATTTAAAATTTATAAGTGGCAATAAAGCAATAGCCTACAATTTTATAATTTTAAACAAACGAAAAATATGAAAAATTCTTGATTCTGTAATTTGATTATTTGACTATTAATGCATAAAGTATACAAGTGGCCTGCAATGTAATTCGAGGTGGCCAGGCCTGGGTTAAACACAGTAAAATAAAGTAACTTACCGCAGTACATTGCTCAAGCGAAGTGAATTGATTATTTCCAGTATTGCTATTGTTACTTGATAGCATATCATTTGATTTTTTACTCAATGGTTTTGTATTAGTCTGAATAAAACCAGCTCTCTGAAATATTTTGGTCAGTTCTTTGTTGTACCCCTGGAAAATTTCAAATACAAGCACAATGTTTAAAATGTTTTTTTTTTCGATTTGAGGAGAAAAGTGTTAATTATATTAATATATTAACCCCAGTACTTTACTCTTGACTTCACCTTGGAGGATGTAGAGGGGGCTGGCATAGAACAGCCAACAATGGAGAGCACTGGTGGACCTGGTCAGCTCTGTGCATGATGCTGTTATCTGGGACCACTAACCTGAGATGACCCCAGCCCCATCTAGCAAGAGAATGAAGCAAGCAAGCAGTACTTTACTGGTACTTACTTTATGATCTGTGAAAGGATGAAAGCCAACCTTGGAAGAATTTGAACTCAGAATGGAAAAGGATGAGGAGGAAAGTGATACTTATTTTAAGAACCTTAATACTTGACAAGTACTTAATTTAGTGACCCATGGAAGGATGAAAGTCGACCTTGGAGGAATAGCATTAAAGGCATTTCTACAATGCTCTAACAATTCTGTCAATCCATCTTCCTATTATTCAAAAATATTGGTTTCAAATTTTGGCACAAGGCCAACAATTTGAGGGAAGAGGGATAAGTCAATTTCATTGACCCCAGTGTACAACTGGTACTTATTTTATCAACCCCTTAAAGCATGAAAGACAAAGATAACCTCAGTGGAATTTGAACTCAGAACACAAAGACATGAAATGTCACTAAGCATTTTGCCTGGCATGCTAATGATTCTGTCTGATATTCAAAAATATTAAGAAGCCAATGAAGGAGCTTCTACATGGTTACTGAACCTGCTAAAAATAGCAACTAAATCTTCTTCAATCAATAACCTGCTATCTTTAAAAAAAAATACACTTAATGTAGTCTAAAATACAACATGCCTGAAAATAAGTACAGGATGGTCCTGATTGGAATACTTTTGACTTTTGATCAGCTCTGACACTAACTTAGCAGAAATACTGGTTTCACATTTTGGCACAAGGCCAGTAATTTCGAAGGTGGGACTAAGTTGATTACATTGGCTCCAGTGTTCGACTGATATTTATATTTATCGACCTGGAAAGGATGAATGGCAAAGTTAACCTTGGTGAGCTTAACAGAAATATTCTTTGCTACTCTAGGCACAAGGCCTGAAATTTGGGGGGAAGGGGCCAGTTGATTAGATCGACCCCAGTACACAACTGGTACTTAATTTATCGACCCTGAAATGATGAATGGCAAAGTCAACCTTGGCGACCTTAACAGAAATGTGTTAGCACTCTGTTGCTTACGATGTCGAGGGTTCCAGTTGATCCGATCAACGGAACAGCCTGCTCGTGAAATTAATGTGTATGTGACTGAGCACTCCACAGACACGTGTACCCTTAACATAGTTCTCGAGGATATTCAGCGTGACATAGTGTGACAAGGCTGACCCTTTGAATTACAGGCACAACAGAAACAGGAAGTAAGAGTGAGAGAAAGTTGTGGTGAAAGAGTACAGCAGGGTTTGCCACCATCCCCTGCCGGAGCCTCGTGGAGCTTTAGGTGTTTTCACTCAATAAACACTCACAACGCCCGGTCTGGGAATCGAAACCGCGATCCTATGACTGCGAGTTCGCTGCTCTAACCACTGGGCCATTGCGCTTCCATTTAACAGAAATATTACTACCATAAAAAAACAAAACAAAAAAAAAAACAGAAATATTACTACCATAAAAAACATTACAAGCCAGCTTGGTGGTTATCCATGTATGCATACACACATATAATACCTGTTTAGATTTTACAATTTTTTTTTCTAGACAACTTAGTCAGAAGTCAAATGGGTCAGCACCCATGACCTTTTCTCAGAACCTTTGAGGCTGATAGGAGGAAAGAAGGTAGTTGAACTCAGGCCCGAGACCTGGTCTGAATATTGGCAATAAAGTAGACTTGACTAAAGATATTCAAGGACTCTATGGGGGTGTTAAACCAGTTGATGGATTAAGTCTACCACCCCAAAACATGAACAGTGCTTCTGATAGGCTTTCAAACAGTTTCTGTTCCTCAAATTTCATTCACAAGGCTTTGGTTGACCTGAATCTATGTCAGAAGACATAATGTTGTACAGTCGGATCAAGTTTGGTGGCAATGACAGTGGCACCACCACCTCCACTACCATTGCAGCAGCAACAACAACAATAACTCCTCCTCTTCAAAGAAAAACCTAAGCAAATTTATTATTATATGAATTGTAAAACGTAAGTAAAATGATGCTGTACTCACCTTTTTAGTAATTTCTTCACGAACATATTGTCCTTCGAGCTCATCCCAAGCATCTCTCAAATGGTCCTCCATTGTTGGGTAGACCAACATTGCATTAGGATGACATACAAAAGGAGTTTGGAATGTAAATAGGTATTCACATGTTCGAGGTTCTGAAACATTTTTTAGCCGGTGTTCTGGAGCACATTCAAAGACAACCTGGATGTGAGTAAGAATTCCTGTTAATTTAGGTTGGATAATCATTACAGTTTTTGCATCACTTTCTCTGCCACAAAAAAAACAAAAAAAACAAACAAACAAAAAACAAAAACAAATTGCTGATTGTTGTCTTTTCAATTTTTAAGGGACTTTAAGACCTCTTTCTTAAATTTTAAGATGTGATACCTATTGCTGAGGTAGTTAGAATTAAGTGTATAGTTCAGTACATTATAATAAAAAAGAAAAAGAAAAAAAGAAACAGAAAAAAGGAAACTTAGTGGAACTGAACTGAATATCACTGGATCTGCTCTATCACTATCTCACCATATGTTGTGATCCTTTGTGAGATTCAATATCCCAAGTTTAGCTTCCTCTTCTGTAGACTCCATCCACTTTGATCATTTGACTCTTCTTCACCCAACTATCATGCTTCATATGCATCACATCTCTATGCCAGTCTAGTTTTCACTTTTGGACTCTATAACTGATTCCACCAACATCCATGGTCTCTCTCTCTCTCTTTCTCTCTGCTTCCCTGTGTTCCATTATTCATGTATGTTTACATTACACATCCAAAAGAGCATGCTTGCTTCCTTTCTTTCTCAACCTTTGTACATTCTCAAACTCAATGTCCATGACTTGCTTGCTACCAAGCAACATTGCACTTTGCACATAAGCATCATATAATTTGCTTTTCATTCAGAGAGAACCCCATTTTTTCCCAACAGAGAAAAAAAAAAGAATCACTATTCATTTGTTTATAGCAATGTTACCAAATTTTAATAAAATGAGACTTACTCGTGATGTACGTGAGACAGTTCCACATGCATCGCCTTCCTTTAGTAACATAGCTGTAAATGTATTGTTAGCAATTTCCCAATTCTGCCATACACTGAAAACACAATACAAGAGGTGTTAAAATTTCATTTGCTGAAACTACAAAACAAGAGATAATTGAACAGCTCAGAATAACACTTGAATGAACTCATTCACGATCATATTTCTTATGATATACACTGACTATGTGTTTCAATTAATTTTGAAGACTTTGGACTTATTTAATAATAAAATAATCAAAGTGTTCATTAATAAACTATTAATTAGAACACAAGTGATAGAAAGGTTTTTTTTACATATAATCTATGTTGGAAGGTTTTATTTTAAATATAAATACTTTAAACCCTTTAGCATTCAGATTACTCTGTCATATGTAATGCATTTTTATTCACATTGTTTTCAATTAATTCTGCATTATCTTGTAGCTTAGAGAGTTCGATAATGTGATTGTTTATTTTAGAATGACATTGTAGGGTAAGAGTGAGAGGCCAGATATAGCCAGTATTGAATATAAAACAAGTAGAATATTTGGGCAGGATGTGTCCAGTTTAAATGTTAAAAGGTTAAAATAGGTTTGGTATCAGAGAAGCAGGAGTGATCACAAGCAGATTGATATCAGAATGGTTAATGAATAAAGATACTGGCAAAATATATATTATCATTATGTGAGTTGAGCAGTGAATAAAATACTTTGTGATATTTAGTTGTCTCTAAACATTCTGAGTTCAAATCCAGCTGAAGGCAACTTTTACCTTTCATTCTTTGGAGGTTAATAAAATAGTATTACCAATTACAGAGATCGATATAATTGATTATATATTTTCTACAACAACACTTGTACCTGCATACCTTTGTTAGAAATCATTATTAGAATTATTACAAGAACTGGGATGGGGAATTGGTTGAATTGTAAGTATGTCAGATAAAATGCCTTAGTGTTCAACATTCTGAGTTCAAATTCCACTGAGGCAAACCTTACCTTTCATCCATCCAACATTTGTGAAGTTCTATCAATCAAATGCTGAGTTTAATGTCATCATCCATAACCCACCATCAAAAATTTGTTTCATTGTGCCTAGGTGAGATACTCTAATTAGAATTACTGAATTTTTAGAATTGACCTTGAGACTAAGGAGTTAAATTACAGACTGCAGTCATGCGCTCAGACATCACCACAAAAGGCTTCTGTCACTGAAGTTGCTGTTTAACCCTGGGTTACTTTCACCCTTTCTCTCATTTTTTATCTCTCCCTCTCTTGCTCTCTTCCTCTGACTAGGTAACCATGTATCTCCTCTACAGCAACACACTTGTTTCTGTCCTCATTCTAGATCTCTCTCCCTTCCTCCCTCCTCCTTCTCTCTCCCTCCCTCCTCCTTCTCTCTCCCTCTGATTGGATAACCATGTATCTCCTTTACAACAAGATACTTGTTTCTATCCGTCTGTTACACTCAAACCTCTCATCACATGACACAAGGCCACTTCCTCCAATGCCTTCCCTCTCAAAGGATCATTGTCTTGCAAGTTACTCGGTGACTCCACCAGTGCTGATGCATCCAGTTCATACTGTAAAGCGGTTGGTGTTAGGAAGGGCATCCAACAGTAAAAACCCTGCCAAACCAGATAGTGAAGCCTGGTGTAGTCTTCTGCCTAGCCAGCTCCTATCAAACTGTCCAACCCATGCCAGTATGGAAAACGGATGTCAAATGATGATGATGATCCATGATGGTAAAGATGAGAAAAGTAAACAGACAAGTCACTAGATGCTGAAACCTGTAAAATTTAGCTGCTATTTCTAACAATTTGAGCAAACCTATATCAGCTCCTTCATTGGCTCAAACTTGTAATAATTGTTTCCATTTAGCCACAGGCCAGTGCTTACCACCAGCTCTTTTTGGGAATATCTAAGGACTACAGTGTCTATTGTGCTCTCCTCCTTTCTACTAAAGGCAATAGAGTGTGATTTGTGAGAGATTTCTAGCAGGATGAATGACTACATAGATGTTTCCTCATTGCCCCATAAACTTATCCTCAGGTCAACTGAGTAGACCTATGGTCAAAAGTCATTCCATGCATGACCATCCTATCTTTTTATATATCAGCTACTATAGCATATGATAAATCCTTTCCTCTTTTTTAAGACAGGAAAACAGAAATAGCTAGAAATAGCAGGTCTAGCAACTATGCAGAGGCTACATTATTTGACTAAACAGATTTCTTTTTAGACATCATTGCCAAGTGTCCTAGACTCATAGGGCTGGTTATCCAGTTTTTATGGCATATAAGTGGCTGAGATCACAACATTCCCCCTGAATGGGATGCCAGTCTGCCACAGGGTTACTCACTTTAGGGCAAATGGACTACAGCAACATGAAATGAAGTGTTTTGTTCAAGAACACAAAGTTGCCTGGTCTAGGAATTGAAACCACGATCATGCGATTGTGAGTGCAACACCTTACCATAGCCTTCATGAATAAATAGGTTGTACTTCTGTATTTGAAATTAAATGATTAAAAGCATTCATCATCATCATCACCATCATTTAACATCTGTTTTCCAAGCTGGCATAAGTTGAACAAGAGCTGGGCAGCTGTCTAGGCTCTAATTGTCTGTTTTGACATGGTTTCTTTGATTAGATGCCCTTCCTAAAACCAACCACTTTACAGAGTCTGCTGGGTGCTTTTTATGTGCCATCGACATTCTACATAAAAAAAATTCCTGAATAGTATGCAGATATCTAGATTTATGAAAACCATTCTATTGAAGATAGTACAGAATATAAAGTGGTTCCTGGCAATGAAAATAACATTGTATATCCTTTTGTTTATACAGTACTAATATTGAGCCACCCTATTAGGTGGTTATTCTAAAAACTATAACAATTTATCATTTGTATGATACTTAAAAACAAACTTAAGTTAAAAATTCATTGAATGATCTAGATATATTTTAAATATTAAGATTTATGTTTCTAATTTGTTATTCTGTAATTTTCAAAATGCTATTTCAATTTCAATGCAATCAAAAATGACTGTCAGAATTTGGCATATTTTAGAATGAGCCTCAATATGTAGAATTTAATGTTGTTGCTGCTTACTTCCATTCATCATTAAGATCGAGACATTCCAGCCTTGACTACCTTGTTTTATTTCTTGGCATAAGACATCCAAGACTACATTATTCAATGCATATTTATTTTTTAAGACATTATGGTGTGAGTTGAAAAAGATCTGGCTGCTACTTTTAGCAAGTCAAATGACCATATACAAGCTCCCTCAGTGACTAATACAAAATTTATTTTAGTCTGTGATCATATCCAATCACTGACAAAGTGATCACAAGCAATTGTTGTTGTTTTCCCTATGCTCATCATAGGATTTGAGTTTAGCATGTAACAATAATGAAATATTGATTATATAACAGTGATCTATAAATTTCCCATACAGTACAGCTATTTACATCTAGCTGAATTAGGCTATTGATAGATATAAGTCATCATCAGGGAATACTGTGCACTGTCAGGAACAGGATATAAACTAATGATTCTTTAGCCAACAAATCAGCACTTGCTCTCTCCACACACACACACACACAGTATAGTCTTAATATAGGGTGATGTTATCATGGAAAATCTAATCACAGTTCTTCCTTAGGAACAAAGACTATTTATGTTTTAGAAGCTCAGGGTAAGTTGACCAAATCTATCGCAATGTTTTTGGTGCATTTTTATTGACTTTTAGATGGATGAAATGCAAAGTGGACAGCAGTATTTGACTTCAAAACAAAATATAAGAATGTAACTAAGGGCTGTAATTCATTTGATCCAGCACTCTAATCCCTTTGTTAATTCCATACCATTTTATTAAAGAAAATTTGATATTATAAGGATTTTAGTATTTCATATTCCTTATTTCTTTTTTCACAGTTAAGTTTTAATAATTGATTGCCTTGATTCACTTCAAACTGATCATTAATGACTAACAAAAACAAAAGAGAAATCCATAGTTTTCATATGAGATATATTGGCTGTTTATATAATGTGCTGGACTTGTGGATTATTGATTCATATCCTGCTGCATGTATCTGCAGTGTCCTGAGGACAGGCACTTAATGAAAATGGAGATGTTGGAGCTGATTTACAGAATATTACACAGCACTCATTGGAGATGATTTGTCATAAACAACTTATATATAAGTTTATAAAGAGGTTAGTGATAATGATGAATTGACAAAATATTGATTTTTAGTGCCAAGTAATGAGTAGAAATTTGAGCTAGAGCATTGATAAGGTGTATAGATTTTTTTTAACAACTTACCCGAGTATACCATTGTAAGGATTCCATCTCAGAGAAAGTTCATGCTGAGTTATATTGAAGAATGGGCAGAATTTATACTGGTACCTGATATAAAATTTATTAAAAATATATATTGAAACTTATTTATGCATGCATGCACACACATACATACATATATATACAAAATACTGCTGGATTGAATGGTACTGCCCAGGTGTCGAAACCATAATGACATCCATGGGGCAGCTGATGATGGAGGTATGCTGGATTGTTGGTATGGCTGCAGAATAGTATTATAACACATCCTTTTGATATAATACACACACATGTATATATATATATATGGAGGCTGGTGTTGCCATCCGGTTTCACCAGTCTTCAGTCAAATCGTCCAACCCATGCTAGCATGGAAAGCGGACGTTAAACGATGATGATGATGATGATATTTATGGAAAAAAATTATGTTTTTTTTTCCTTATGAGGTTTTTTCATGCTGACTACTTGATAAATTCTTATAAAGGTTTTATCCTTACATTATATACATATATATATATAATATACACACACATATATGTATGTCATCATCATCATGGAGTTGATGCAAGCATCTGGTGGGTCAAATCTGTTATAGTTTTGATTTACTGTTGTATTGTTAGACTTCTTTTCTTATATGTTGTACCTTTGTGACTATAGACAGTATACTGGATAAGGATATACTTTGGTTTTGTTAGCTGAGAAGTCACTGGATAATATGAAATTGAATGTCTTTAGTGAAGATCTTATAACTCAAAAAGAACTCCAGCTTTTTTGAATTTACAAAGCTTAAGTTTGATGTGTTACATTACTGATCATATATAAGTATTCTGTTACAGTTTCATGTAACACAAAGACGCACGACTCAACAAAGGAGCTTCAAAGTGGTCACTCAAGCTTTTAGAAATGGCATTCAAATCTTCCTCAAATCACTCCTTAATATTTTAAAGCAGGAAATGATAGAATGATAAGCTGGAATGCCTTTGATAATAGATTTGCTCAATGTGGACTGGAATTAAACAACAAAACAGCAACTTACAGATAGTGTTTTATTCTATGTCTTCAAAGTATTTTTTTCCCATCTTTCAGTTCAACAAGACCAATAGAGAGAGAGTGGTCCTTTGCATTCATTTAATTGCAGCCCAGATAATTTTGCTTGATTCATGATGGGTTAGTATTATAAGGAATAAGTAACAAGGTGTATAAAGAATTGTATTCTAAAAGTAAGAAATATCCTACTTATGCTTGCATAGGATTAAAAAAAAAATGGAAATAAAACTATAAAATGATGAACTTACATATTATCAGATTTATTGAAACATTTGCCAATGAGGGACCTAAAATGGGGAGGTCCACTGAAGTTGGCAGGATTTATTTGCATAACCAGAGGTTTGTCTTCCTCATTATGACTCCTGTAAATGAAAATACAATAAATAATTAAATGAATAGCTCAAATATAATAAAATAAACAATTAAATGAATAGCTCAAATATAATAATTTCTTCTTTACCCAATATCTTTTCCACATCACATTGTTACTTCTCCCCCAGTCTCCAGATTCACTCTTGTTGCTATTTCAACCCTTCCCTCCCTCTCTGTTTGGTCTTTTTCCATTATTTCACCACTGACATTGATTATTGGTGTACATATCAATGAGGTGGCAGTGGGAGGCTCTATATCATTGCATGACCTGCTAGAAATAGCAGCCACATAACCCTAAAATCTCCCACCCTCACCCCAGTGTCATAAAAATGGAAAAATTAGATAATATAATCCTAGTTATCTTTAAAAATATGATGGTCATGGCTGGAATGCCTTTGATCATAGATCTATTTGCTTAGGGCTGACCTAGGACAAAACTTTTTAGTCTTTATTTTGTCTCCATTTCTTTTAACCAGTCCACTTATACTTACTCTTCAAATCATCACAGGAAGTTTGTATCATAGAATCAAGGGCAGTCTAAGCCAGTTTGGTACCAAAAGAGATAAAGAGTAGACTACAAAATACTCTAGTAAACAGTAGAATCCATAGAAACAAATGGTTTACAGCAGCAGTTAATGAGTATAAGCAGTTAAAAAATGGAATACAATGGTTTGCCCAAACCAATTTATTCTACTTTTGAGCTGCTATACATAATACTATACTCACCATAAACCTGAAGGTTCTTCCAGAAGTTTTACATCAAAGGTTTTTCCATCTGCGGGGGATAAAAAAAAAAAAGTAACTTATTGGTAATACATCCCATCTTAAGTGTTGTCTGATTGTATTTGTATTATTTGTATGCATAGCTTGCTCTTAGACATGGAATCAAATATAAGTAGAGATTTCAAAGAATTTTTCTGAGGAAAATTAACTGGAGGAGATATAAGATATATAACTGAAGGATATCTAAGTGGTTTGTAACTGTTTTCCATAATCAGTACAGATTAGTTTCGGGGAAGGTGAAAAGGTCTGGTGAATAAGGTATTACATAATTTTGGCAATCGAAACAAAATTCTTGTATATTGCATGTGTTGTGATGTGGAACCTATAAGAATTTCTTCATAAGAAAGAGGTATGTTGCCCTTCTTGTTGGGTGTCATTAATACTATCAGCATTGATAAATATAGTAGAAGTGCATCTAGAGAGAAGAGGTAAACAACTAGCAGATGTTAAAGAGGATTGTGCCTCTGCATAGAGCTTTTAAAAAGTGGTGCTTTGCTCTGGTTTTATGACTTTACAAGGATAAGACATTAGTCTCTCTTCAATGAAACTGTTACAGAATCTGATATCTAGGTGAACAAAAGACATCTAGAAATAAGTGTATGTCTCACAAGAATGGCAGTATGGCAGCTACCAGCCAGGCTACATTCACTTCTGGGGATATTTCCTCTACCCAAACCCTGGAAGCATGCTTCCCAAGGTATACGGGTAGAAGCACCACTTCGTCTGTTCTCAAGTGTAGCTGAGTGCAGCCTGGTGGTAGCTACCTCCCGGAACTGCAACTCCACTGTTCCAAACTTTTTTCCTCTGGCAAGGAAGGAAATCCCTTGCCAGATGACAAGCTGACTTGGGGCTAAAAATAATTTATCCTGTTGTTCTTTAATATATTGTATTCCTTTATTACTAATTATGATTGTGGCCACTCATTAGCAATGTAATCTCCTTCTGATACAATGTGATTATTGTTGTGGTGTAAATGAAGTTCTTTTCAATAAAGAATTCCAATTCTCATTTAATTAGCATTGTTCTTTAAACGATAATTACTAAGTAAATAAAGTTAGGTTCAGTAGATTTGTTGAAATGGTTATTTACTTCTAATTATTTCTTTCAGAAAAGGAAACAAGTAGAAATTACAATTGAAATAAAAAAAAAAACAATTTTCTAATTAAAAACTATTTTTATGAGTATATAATCTAAATCAGGCAGTAGATGATAATTAAGGTTGCAATTACACTTAGTATATGACGGAAGTAAGCACGCGATGAGAGCCTCTACGTGGTAGTTCGAGATTCTTATTAATAGCAGCTATATAAATGTACAAACTATATACCCTACCTGATAAAAAAAGGGGAGGGGGGGTAACTTGGGAAACGTAGTCCCCCACCACACAAACACGAAATGGAATGCCATTGATCATAGATTTACTGATTAACGTGGTCTCTGATCAGTAGATCTAAGATCTCATAACAATAAGTGAAGAGTACAAACGTGTTGTTTTTGTTGTTGGCACTCCGTCGCTTACGACGTCGAGGGTTCCACTCGATCCGATCAACGGAACAGCCTGCTCGTGAAATTAACGTGCAAGTGGCTGAGCACTCCACAGACACGTGTACCCTTAACGCAGTTCTCGGCGATGTTCAGCGTGACAAGGCTGGCCCTTTGAAATACAGGCACAACAGAAACAGGAAATAAGAGTGAGAGAAAGTTGTGGTGGAAGAGTACAGCAGGGTTCGCCACCATCCCCTGCCGGAGCGTCGTGGAGCTTTAGGTGTTTTCGCTCAATAAACACTCACAACGCCCGCTCTGGGAATCGAAACCGCGATCCTATGACCGCGAGTTCGCTGTCCTAACCACTGGGCGATTGCGCCTCCACTAGTACGAACATGAATGATGAGAAATCCTTCATAAACGGAAACCAGAATAATTATATGTCGTATCGAAGAAATGAACAATAATAAATATTCCAATTTGTATATCTAAAAATTATTTTGAAGAATAAAACCTGTAATTATATAATATAGTTATATTTAACAATGGTAGTATTGCTTGATTCAATATACTGGTAACAGACTGTCTTTTTGTGAGTTAGTCTCGCCCCCTATTAAAAGAACAGTCCAGTGGAGTTGCTGCTGTATTGGATCAAACAATACTATCTTTGTTACATACATTATATCACTACAGATTTGATGCATAGAAAATATGATTATATATATATATATATATATATATATATATATATATATATATATATATATATATATATATATTTGAAACATTTTAGTCTCTTAGAAAGTTTAATGACGTTCGTCTACGTTTCTCATACGTGTTTGTGACATGAAGGATCGCCGAAAATGTATAGTATAAACAATAAGTTGCATTATTAATGTCGACATACCACAGCAATTTAAGTAGACAAGCAAAACACATGATAAAGTGAGGAACAAAGCTCCATAGGTTTTCATTGTATTTGTTTACGTTACACGACAACGTCAAACAAACATCTCTTCTTCTCTCGGTTTTACGGTGTTGTACGAATTAATCTCTTCTGCATATTCGGTCATCGCTGACAACGTAGCTGTCTCCGGAATGCAGGCATGGGCAAATCTTAGAAAAAAAAAATGATAAATAAGGACGTAAGACCACCAATTGCTATAAAGTATGTGTTTCCTCTCCACATCCTGCGATGTTATCCAAAGGAAATGTAAGGGTCGATACTGCTTGGAATAATTGCAGGCGAACTCAGAACGTAAAGATTCGGAACAGATAGTGAGAAGTAGTCGTTCACCACTGTAACAATTCTTTCAATCGCCACCGTTGTGGACTAGGGCTTCGCTTCCTCGATTTCAGAAGGACAAAAGGCAAAGGTGTATTCGATTGGTTCTGAACTCAGAACGTAAAGAGCTGGGACAAATATAGCAAAGAATTTTGTCGTACGCTTACCTACCATCTGTTTCCCGTATGTAAGTATGTGTGTGTTCGTGTAAAAGGGATCCCCTGGGTATAAACTGTATTTTAAGGTTTCCTCAAAAGTCAAAAGGTTGGAGAACGCTGGTCTAGAGCATTAAACAACACTGAAACAAGATACTCCAACACTGAAAGGGAAACCTAGGCAATTGTGTGCATTTTCTGCATGACCGAAAAATTTAAATCGTGGTCTCAGATGTGGATTATCGAAAGTATCATCTGCATGTAGTTTGAGATACAGGTCACAAATACAGTAGTTTTTGAGAACATAAGACCGGTGTATAAGATGCGCCGATGTATAAGACGCACCCTTATTTTAGAAACAAAGTTTTGGAGGTAAAAAAAAAAAAAAAAAGCTACGACCATATTTGAAAGGTTTTTCAGGAACAAAAATTCAGCCCGATACTTTAACGATTAGTGTACATTGTTCTAAGCACAAAAATGCTCAAAATAAGAAACTATCATAAATTAAAAAACACGCACACACACAAAAAGAAAACGATATAGGAAAGTTGGTTATACATCATTAAATGTATACCTGACTTTCCTATATAAAATTAAGTAATATAAACGGAACGCTGAACTCCAGACTATCAACTTAAACAACACTTTATTTAGGTGGTAAATATATACATCTTTAGTTCTTGTTGTTACAGCTTCTGTGTGTATGAGCATAGTTGTTGGGACGTGGGTATGTAGTTGCAAGTGAGCTGTCGAGTGTAAGTCCGAAAGATGTAGAGAGACAACTTAACACGTCCATGCTCATGGTCGGCCGACCGTAAAAGAGATAGAATTAAGCGGGAACGCTTGCTTGTTTAATTCCACGCATGCGTGAGACTACGCATGCGCACGGCGTTACTACAACGAGAAGAAAAAAGGTTTACTGTTATTTAGGTTGAGGCAAAATCTACAAGATCCTCATTGCTTTCACTTTCGCTTGATAAAGAATCAGATATTTCATCATTGGATCCAATATTATGATAAAAGAGAATGTCATCCTCAGTCTCATCTATTGCCTTACGAATACCATATATCTTAAACGACTTAATCGCTATATCACTTCTTGTTTTTCCCCACGAATTGTTCGTCCACATGCACACCAGAACAAGCATCAGTTTTTTCCTTGAAAATCTTCCCGCTGTATCCAGTTGCTCTATTTCTCTCTCGTTAGTCTTAAAGGGTTTGTTAATAGAAACATCGAGAGATTGCAGTTGACTTGTTAAACCATCGGATATAATAACCAGTACTGATTTTTAAACTCAGTTTTTCCGTTTATTAAACCTCCCACCTCCCACCGTTTCAACCCAGACAAGGAGAGAAGGCTTTTAAAATAAATCCCTTAGACGTTTTGATAAAATGTTTTCAAACCAAAGTGGTATTCAGTCTTCATCCAACCTTCCTTTTTCATATATGTGACACGGCATTCCTTCCACCGATACATTCTTACGAGAGTTCACTGCTGTTACTCTTCCTTTCCCCCCACCGAGTTGTCCATTGCGCGTCGGGGGGTTTCACCCACACTTCTTCCCCGATTTGAACACTTGCTGACTATTCTTCTTCTCCAAAGAGTCGCGGTTTCATGCTCGGGTGTCTCCATTCGTACCTAAACACAGCCTTTTGCGGGACCGTCTTCTCAGCCTGTCCTGACCTTGGCGACATATTGTACCAGAATATTGCTTCGATGGGAGAAATCTTCCCCCTCTCAGCCATGGCTTTGATTGTGCGATGCTGACGCTCCACAATCCCATTCCTCCTAAGCCTATATGCTGCTCCGAAGAAACGTCTGGTATTCCATTAGTCGAGCATTTCTTTCAACTGCGCTAAGCGAAACACTGTGCTGTTGTCCATCAACAGCTCATCAACTAGCCCCCCCCCCCCACTCTCCAGGAATACTGCATAGAGGACCTCCACAGTTTCAGCCGCAGCTCCTGTCCTCATTTCCCTCCATATTGCCATCCGTCCTGGCACACAGTCAACCATTGAGAGGTACTTCCTTCCCCGATAATGAACCATATTCATCGCCAACCTCTTCCAATCTTCTCCAACCTGAATCCTTCCTGTCTCATGCACACTCGGCGCGGAGTCTATAGACTGGCATCTGTCGCAGCTCCGCATCACTTTCCTTGGTAACATTAGGGCCCACTTTCTTGGCCAGGACAGAGTCATATCTACACCCATATAGTGCATGCTGTGCAACCTCAGCTCTGAGCCCGCCAGGCAACACGCTGCAGCCACCACACTCTGTACATCCTCTTCCACCACCAACCAGGGCTTTTTCACTCTGGTTAGCACATCTGCCTTATTCTTTTCTGAAAGCACAAACACTACCTGTTGTTTCAAGCCAAACTCAGTGGCCAGCTCTCTGAGGATTCCTAACCGCCGCTTCCCTATCATTTCTACGCCTCCCTTTGTGCGGACTCTCCTTTGATTGCTGATCACTGATTCCCCCCACCCTCTTACTGTGGCCGAATCAGTTCGAATTTCCAATTCGTGGAGCTCCCATTTCAGTGCCAAGTTCACGCCCTTTAGTGCGGTATCTAATTCAGCCACATTGATGTGGCTGCAATCATCCTTTTTTCTGAGCCACGCTGCATCTTCCACTTCTATACACCCCACTTCCAGGATGACTCCTATTGCAATGCTACTTGCATCACACCAAACAACTCCTTTTTTTGTTTCGGGTACATCCCAGTTGCCCCTCACTGGATCCTCCGCTCTCACTCTCTCCAAAACGTCTTGCATCATGGCAGTTGTCTTCTGCCCTACTTTGTCGCTCCACTTTACTCCTTTAGCACGCCTCTTGATGAGGCTGCATGCTGTCCAGAGCCATCCCGCAATTGGGTAAGTGTCCCGCCAGCTTTCCACACACCGAGAAGAGTTCTCGCCTACTCACATCTTTGTTCAGGTCCGGAATCTCATTTCCTTGGCGAAAAACAAGCCTGCCCATTTTGTCGTTTTCAATCTTGATGACCTTCATCAGGTCATCCCAACCCTGAAGCTTCTTGAGCTTGAGATCAACCCGTCCAAGATGGAGATGATAAACTTCAGTTGTGGGGAGGCCGAATTCCTGGACACCGTACTCAGCAACCATCCCGTCTTGGCTGGAATCAAGACACACCGTCTGCATTCTTGGTTCTCAAATCCTCCCGAAAGCCATTACAGAATGTCTGGAGACCAAACTTGCGGACTTATCGATAATGATTGAAATATTGCGTTACTTTAACGCGCATCCGGCGCTTTTCCGCTTGAGAATTACTTTGCCATACCTAAGCTCCTTTTCTAGCTACGTAGTGCGTCATGTCACCCTCTTACAGATCGCCTCAGTGATATCTATGTCGTTATCCGGCACTGTGCTGAACTGATCTGCAATGTCACTTTTTTGACAGCGCCGGCTGGCAACAGGCTAAGTTACCTGTTGAATTCGGTAGCCTTGGCCTCCGTTTCACATTAGCCCTGACTCTACCAGCCTATCTTTCCTCAATCTCCTTTAGCTACACCCTCATCGGCAAGGTACTTCGCGGGATGGCTGAACCCGAAGTAGTCAGGAACTAGAATCAGGTCCAGTCGATTGGACCGTTGAACTGGGATGCGGCATGCTGCGACAAGTTCGCCGGCTTTAACCTCGCTCCAACCTTGCCACAAATCCAGGCATCACCGCCTGTAACGCAGAAGGGAGAAAAATATACATATACAGGAGCTTAAATAGCCGTTATCAGTTTGTGCCGCTCGCCAACGAGACCTCGGGTGTTCTCGGACCCCGCACTGCCGATTTCCTCCGCAAAATCGGAATAACTGCGGCCCGTCTGAGAAATGAGCCTCGCGAGGTGGGGTGGCTGCTGCAGTGAACACCACTAGCCATTCTCCGCGGCAACGCCTTTGCAGTCAAGTCCGCGAGGCGCGACTAAACACGCCATTTGTTCTGGGGTGTACAACCTCTCCATCTTCTGCTGATTAATCCCCTCTTTTTACTTTTTCTTTGTATCTTTGGTGAGGCAGTAATGGGGTTTTTCCTCGATAATTTGATATTTCATATATTTAATGTTTTTTCTTCTATTAAAAACTAAAAAAAACACGTTGTTAATAAAAGCAAAGTCTAATATAAAACAAAAATCGAAAAAAAAAAAGATAATTAGACGATTGCCTGACAACCAATTCCTTTCGTCAGCTGTAATTCCAAGGACAATAATTCTGTTTAACTCAGAATTTCTGGAAGAAGTCTTCAATTTCTATATAATAGAGTTACGTCCCTTACATCTACTTCCGGTACTACGCCAGCTATGGCTGCTGACGATGTAAGTTATTAATCAATTTCAAACGAATCTATTTCTTTTTATACTTGTTTGAAATTGTTTCTGTGTGAAATATCACCATCTTCCAGTCGTATATGTCCTTGAACAGTTGATTATTCCTGACAAATTACTTGTCAACTTTCAGTTTATATTAATTTTTCCATTGAAGTTTTGTATTTACAGTTTGTTTTGCTTAATAAGTTAAATATTTTGTATTTTCGCTTTTGTAACTTTGATACTTAGTAGTATGCCCCTAACAGAAAAAATGTGTATTAACTGATATACCTTTTGATACTTAGTACTATTTGGTGTGTTTCTCTAAACCAACGAATAGTTTATTTGCTTACTTGCAACTGGAAGTAGGCAGAACGTCAGGCTTGTTCTACATTTTGAATTATTTTGTCCGGAACTCTTCGCCTTTTGATATAATCCCAGGTAGATCTTTAATGCACTGCAGGAATATAAACCCAGTACTCATATTATAATCTCTCGAACCCGCAAGTACGAAAGACTAAGATGACCTTAGCAAGATTTGAAAACAAAGTTAACGAGCTGGATCTAAATACCGCGAGGTATTTTGTACAGCACTAAAATAAGTACCAATTGTTAATTGGGGAGTTTATTAAAATTAACACGCAATTATCCTGCGATGATTTTCCTTGTGACTAATTAGAAGAAATCAATACCATAACGGCAAATAAGGGATCGATTCTAAACATAATAATGTGAATATACCTAAAAGTAGTACCATTGAAAATAAGCACATTGCCAAATCCTGATATTGATAATGTTTAGTGTATGAAGTGAATATATGATGATGTATAAGTTTTTGCGAAACCAATATTTTCATATTTGCCAAAAATATCTTGGTTACTTGCCTGGCAGGTACACCTCCAAAATCTGAGTTACTTGTACCTGCCAATCCATTTTATTGACATTGATAGTCATAAAACGCTGGCGAAATATTTCAATTATTGCTCTATGTATGTGTTTAATCGAAATTTTGATTGCTGTTTGAAACAAAATATTGTATTTGTTAGCCATTGTCAAGAACACATCACAGCTGATTATTTGACAACTTGACACTAGCAACAGAGATCTAACTCTCGCCACAATCTCTCTGTTGCTTGTGTAAGAAAGGAATTTTTATTCACCAAACTATATAATTATAAAATAAAATATAAAAGAATAATAATACATGTGTTAAATTATTGGCAAAGATAACTTTTCCAAAGTACAGAATTTAACTACAATTAAATGTTTAAAAATACGATGATTAAGTCGGACACATGGAAATTCTCCATTTTATAAACATTATTATTTATATTTTGGTTCAAAAATTTATAGATCTTTGTAACATTGTTTAATTATTTTAAAGATTTCAATGGGTGTCTTCAATTTCATTGAATAGTTAAGGTTGCTGAAGGTATAACACTCAAACATATTGTGACAAGTAGAATACTATTATGGTTATTTAATGTCATTGACATTATATAAAATTTGTGCATAGAAATGTGTGATACTGAATCTACATATTACTCATATGTATGCTTTGATCTCAAATGGGTAATAGGCTGGATTTGATTGGAGACACTAAACTTTATACTATAAATATCTAGACCACCTGTCTATTGTTTCAGACATATCCATCACTTACACACACATTCACAAAGACACAATCTCTCAACTTAGTAAATACTTATTATCTAAGATGTTTGATGAAGCAATTTTGTGACCATTTTTTTACAATTTGCCAGTTTACTTCACTTAAGCTGCTATACTCTTGAGAAAGATATGAGCATTTTGTGAATTAATTTCTACTGTCTATGAATTTGAGGTTTTGTGTTTATATGATAAGAAATATAAGTGTATAATGGAGAAAAATTGTAGGGACAGTGTCTAGCGTAAGCTCTAGTATGGGTTCATGCAAGAATTTAAACTAACACCCAATGGAATTAATGTGATAATAGTAGCCTAACTCTATTTTGTGGCCACTGAATACTTTTGATATTATTTGTATACCTGCTTTGATACATAGACAAAGCCAACATGATCACCCCTCACCCTCCAATATATTTAAATAATGATGAATTAAGTCTTGCCTGTTATACTCTTAGGTGACATTTGTATGTATATAATCATACTTGATTTCTTATTTCTTTATTGCCCACAAGGGGACAAACAAAGGCAGACAAAGGGATTAAGTTGATTACATCGACACCAGTGCATAACTGGTACTTAATTTATTGACCCCAAAAGGATGAAAGGCAAAGTCGACCTTGGCGGAATTTGAACTTAGAACGTAAAGATAGACGAAATACCACTAAGCATTTCGTCTGGCGTGCTAATGTTTCTGCCAGCTCGCCACCTTTTACAGAAATCATACTTGATTTCTGTAACCCTTTAGCATTTAAACTGGTATATCTATCCCAAATATTCAACCTGTCTTAGGTTCAAATTGGCCATACCTACCCTACAATCACATTCTAAAAATATACTGTCAGATCATTGAAGTCTTGAAGCAACGAGACAATGCTCATTGATTTAAAACAATGTGAATTAATAAGCATTACATTTGATAGAATAATCTAAAAGCTTAAAGGGTTAATCTCAGAATAAATTTGTACTTCTGGTCTTGTATAGTTAAATGTATGAGTGTTTATATAAAATGTGAGTCTTAGGACACTGTTTATATTAAATATGACAATGTTCTTAAAAATCACCTTAAAACTGACACTCAGCTTTAGAACAATTAGAATAAACTTTTTATTTCTACTGTGTTTTTTTTCACTCTATCATAAAAGTCTGGTTGCAAACATTACTTTATTCAAACATGTGACATTTTGAAGTAATATGCAATATAGAATGGTATGCTACTTGTCTCTTTTATTTGATTCACATACTGTTTTGTTAATTTTCTTTTAGGATGCAGATGTCTTTGAAATTACAGATTTTACAACTGCTTCAGACTGGGAAAGGTTTGTATTCACTGTTATTTACATATTAAAGAAAGAGAAGACAGTAATTATGAAAATCTAGATTAGAAATTTTCAAAGAAATTCATAATAGATATTAGATTTCAGGTTTTAAAAAAATCTGTAAATTATGATGGTCCATTTCTAGAAGTTATATACCCTTAATTTGTGCTAATGACAAACATCCATATGGCACCTGTGGAAGTATGCTCATGGTTGTTTCTGGTGTAATGTAAATGGTGTTGTGTGAATGGCACCCTTGAGATCATAGTCATGACCATTGTCAGTGACATGTACAAGCACCCATTACACTCTTGGAGTGGTTGGCATTAGGAAGGTCATCCAGCCGTAGAAACCATGCCAAATCAGACTGGAACCTGGTGCAGCTCCCTATCTTATCAGTTCCAGTCAAACTGTTTAACTCATGTTAATTTTGGTTAAACAGTTTTAAACCTGTTGCTATTTTCTAACTTGATATACTTAAACAAATGGAATCAGCTGCCTTTCCGGAGAGGATATGGGATTTCATTTTTCCACTTTTAGATAATTTTACTAACAGTGAATGTTATTCTTGTTTAGGTTTATAGCACGGCTCGAAGAAATTTTACATGAATGGAGATTGGTTAATTTACCAGCATTGCCTCCTGTTGCAAAGGTAAACTGAGAAAATTCATTAATTATTTTTGTCTGTATTTATTCTGTGAATCAGTGCATTATATTCCAGGGTGGCTAGACTTATTGCTCTTTAGCTCCAAGTCAGCTCAAATTATGATCAAGGTGCTCCACCTATGATCATATTTTAGTCTACATTTTTCAATATTTCCTTCTTTTTAAAGGTTGTTGGGTGGATTTGGTTGCTATTTCTAACATGATGAGTGACTGCATATAAGATCGTTTGTTGGCATGGCTGAAAGGTCGCCAATTGTGCTGTGTCCATTTAATAAAAAAATTTACTTTCTAGTTAGTTACAGGAGGAAGTGCAATGCCCATGAGCATTTCTGTGTTTTTGATGTTGTTGATGTGAATTTCATCTAAGTTGAAGTATGTAAGGAAAATGAGGGTTGCAGCTCTAGCAAGAGTGTGTTTAATATGGACTTGGTTGGTATGATGCGAGTCAGGCTTATTGCATAGGTCTCAGAGAAAGTGCTACTTATATGGTGGCTAGTCCATCTGAATTAGAAAATCCCTACTCTTATTGGTTCACTTCATGGAATTGCTGATAGGTAGGTGTCACTAACATGAAAAATCTGCTTATTGCTATAAACTGTTGTTCTGTTTCCCTAGCTTGCAACCTTGAGTTTCAGTCTTTCTATAGTTATATTTTGAAGACAAGTGAGTGTCATGAAGATTACTTGCTGTATATAGATTAAGTTAAAATGGTCTTCACTGCTGTTCCAATGAACTAATGATATGAGACTCAACATCTTTACCATATATTAGTATATGTGTGAGCTAATAATTTCTCCTCAAATCTTAGCTTACTAAATTAATCCTTTGCCTGTCCTGTATATATGTGATACACAAGGCATATTTCCGTGACATCCATAAATCATATATGATTCACATTCCCAATTTTTTTCAACCACCTGAGTATCTTGGGACTTATGAAAGGAAAGCTTTTTATTACTCAGAACAAATGAAATAAGGTCTGCCTAAAAATCTGAAAACAAGCTTCAACATTTAAAGCAAACTTATGAAAATACTTTGGACAGGCAAATAGTTAAATAAGAAAAGAATGCTTTAGATAATGTAATTCTATATAGTCTTGAAATGCTGGTTTTCATTTGTCATTGTGCTGTTCAATAAAGGTTGATATGAGGATAAATAACTTGTGTATATGTGTGTGTATGATTACATAAATATACTCTTTTCCATTGTTTACTGATAATGTATGAAATATTTTTGTTAGGGGGAATTCACATCAGAGACATGGGAAGAGCGAACAGATGAACTTCAGTTTTCAGATGTCAAGTTTGATTTGACATACCACTATTTAAAATCAGCAGAGACAACCCTTGCTGAGAAAACACGTGAACAAGAAGAGCAAGATGACACCAAAAATGAAGGTAACTTGTTTTCTTTTGCTTTGTATTTCAGATTTTTTTCTTTCATTTTCAACCTCTCTTTCTGACTGTTTAAGAATAAATTTGGACACGCATTGGACTTAAAACAGATAGTTATAAGTTCCAATTTGTTTTTGAAATTGGTATATTAGAAGATACGGCAGTGTGCTTATGACCCATTAAAACGCCTTGGAGACTGATAAGGAAGGAGGAAGCTATACTCTAACCAGAGACCTTTGTATGAATACTTACAATAGAGTAGACTCGGCTCAAGGTAGTGAAGGACCAAATGATGATGTTAAACTTGACAATAGATTAAGCCCACCACCCAAGCAGGCCACAGCAAAATTTGGACATAGAATGCAATGAACAGGAACAAATACAGCATGACATCCTGTCTGATGCTTTAGCTATTTCTCCTCCAGTTCCCTACCCATACTTGGTATTTTATTTATTGATGCTGTATGGATGAAATGCAAAGCCAACTGAAGCTAAGTACTGTAAGCAGTAGATAATAGTAGATACCTCTTCACTAATATAAACAGTGGTATCACTGTTGAGTTTATGAATTCATATACATACTTACCTTCTTCAGAGAGAGATTTATCTCACACCTGCTTAAAACTGAAGCTAAGTAGTGTCCTTAGGTGGGTGTTGGAAAAGGATTAGTTTTTTTTGGCTTGTAAATTTCAGAAGTGAATTGAATATCTCAAGGGTTGTTTTTTAACCCTCTGTCTATTAAATAAACTTCTGATCAAAAGCATTCCAGGTTTGACCATCCTGTCTTTCCTTCTGAGCTAGAAACCCAGGACCACATTATCCAAAGCATTCCTGTTAAGATAGATTTGAATTAAGGATGAGTTGGCTGTTGTTTCTAGTAGGTTGAGTGACCATGTAGAAACTCCTATCAATTGTTTAATTGGTAGGTCAACTCCTTGTGACTAAAAAAATATAAAACCGAGGTTTGGACTTAGCTAGTTCAAATGATTATGATGTAGACAAGATTATAGCAATGTGTAAAGGCTCTGAATTAAAAAATAGAAAACATTTATTAACATTATTTATTTAGGTTTGAAAGCACTGAGCTTAGCAACATTTCTTCTGGCATTTTGTTGAGTTCAAATTCTGCTGACATCACCTTTGCCTTCCATCCTTTTGGGGTCAATAAAATAGGTACCAGCTGAGTACTGAGGTTCATGTAATCAACTATCCCCACTGGTTTTGTTTTTTCAAGTAGTGTAACTATTAGTGCCATTTATTACTATTCAGATGCATCGTTCTCTATAATTTTAAGTTGTCCGTATCAGTTAAAATCACATGTCCTGCACCAGATGCAGAAGCATTAATTACATTATTTTAGACAACTAACTTCTCGTATAAAATTTAGTTTTTGTGTGCTTGCTCTTTAATTTGTATGGTAGTTGTGAAATGTGTGTATGTATGCGCAAGATGTGATTGTTTATTTTTAGAATAGCATTATAGACTAGCTGTGAGAGTCCAGATCTGGCCAGTTTGAACATAAGTCTATGGATTATTTGGGCTGGATATGGGTGGTTTAAATGCTAAAGCGTTATATAACTCCTACATATTCTTAAAAATTCATTTCTAATGGATGATATAAAGCTGAATTACTATATAACTAATATAAAGCTATATTCCTATATAACCTTCCTTTGACAGATGCCACTCCTACTGTATTTGAAGACATGATGTCAATGGACAATGACTTCCCATCACGTGCCCATTGTCTTTGCAGATGGTTTGTAATCACTATTTTATATTTATATTAATATTTTTGCAATCATGTCTTAAATCAGTTCATCTATTGTTTATTTATTTCCCTGCTTTTCAACAACATACCATCAGTTAGAAAAATAGTAAAAGAAAACAAAAAAACAAGGTTTTACCTACAAAATTCTTGATTGCTTTTCAAAATTACTCATTTAAAACAAAATGAAATTATATAATGTATTTAAATGTAGAATTGAATATATTTCTTTATGAGCAAAATTTAAAACTCAATATTTCTGACATGATTATCATGTAGTCTTTTTAATCCTTTAAATCAAACTGTAAGCAAGCTTTGTCAGTAACTTAGAATGTGTGCTGTGGACAAAATGCCTTGCAGTATTTCATTAATCCCTTTGTCTTGTGAGTTCCAATCTTGCAAGTGTTGATTTTGCCTTTCATCCTTCTGGGGTTGAAAAATTAAGTACTACCAGTCAAATACAGAAGTAACTTTAATGAATTTTGCTCTTCCTTCAAAATTTATTACCTTAGTGTAAGTTGGAGATCAGCAATGCAGATCAAATAATAATCTTCACAGATAATTATGATGGCCATTTAGGAAAATGGAACATTTTCATTCAGTTGAAATGATGATACATTTGAGAGAAATTTGAAAAATTGTACTGTTTAAGAAATTGCTATATCAAAGAGTTGTTTTGATGACTGGAGATTTTTCAAGCAGAAACTTTGCAAGCTGGTAGAAACGTTAGCATGCCAGGCGAAATGCTTAGAGAGATTTTGTCTGCCGTTACGTTCTGAGTTCAAATTTCACCGAGGTCGACTTTGCCTTTTATCCTTTCAGGGTCGATAAATAAAGTACCTGTTACACATTGGGGTCGAGTTAATCGACTTAATCCCTTTGTCTGTCCTTGTTTGTCCCCTCTATGTTTAGCCCCTTGTGGGCAATAAAGAAATAAGAAACTTTGTTATCAATATCATATTCGTTCAGGGACATTTTTTAGAGTGTTGTGTTTCTTCATACCAGAAATGTTCTTAGAAGAATTCTTAATTTTGTTTAATCCTGATTGAGCAAATTCTTGATTTAAGGTATTCCATCTCTGACCATCATGCATTTTTATTCTTTACATCTGGCATGTTGAGTGCCTTTAACAGAGTTCACTCAGTTGCAAGCATTTGAACTAGGTTTCCAGTTTGAGGATACCTTCCTCCCTCCCTTCCATCAGTTTTGAGGATGCTGTAAAGAATCATGGGTACTGACTTACCCCTGACTAAAAAAATAATTAAAAAAAAAAGACAGACATAGTATCCTCCAAACTACATTATCTAATGTGTCTTTCCTTTTTTAAAGACAATATTGTGTGAGTTTAGGAAGAATTAACTGCTGATTCTAGAAGGTTAAGCAGCTATGTAGAAGCTCCCTTACTGGTTTGATTTCATCTACATGTTATTATATTCAAATGTCTGTCTTAACCTAAATACTTTATTTATTGCATTCGATTATTTATTTGTTGATCTCCATAAGAATTTATGAACTTTTAAGAGAATATGAAATAATTCTTTTTTTTTGGCATAGTGGATCTTGAAGCATATAAGCTATAAATAATAGCATGTACATATTGAGTTGAAAAACTATTTTGGATAGAAAAAGTCAATGGTAGCCTTGGACTTTTATCTAAAAGGATTTTTCGACCAATTATTAGCATACCATTTTTTTGTAACATATGTGCTTCGAGATTCACTATTTCAAAAAAGTGTTGTTTATATATGCATTTATTACATTTAGTTATATATTACTTATTGCATTCAGCTATATATTATTTAGTGCATTCAATTAATGTTGACTGTAAGTTCACAAATAAGTACATACATTTTTTATTTGTTTGTTTGAATTTGGTTTTTGTCAGTCTTTTGATATTTCTTTCAGGTATGGTCTTCGCAGCTTCATTGTTCTCTCCCCAAAGTCTACTGCTGATATAATTGATATTGAAAGTCGTGCCAAGCTGTTACTCAGTTCTGTAAACATTGCTCTAGGAAACACTGGTTGGTAAGTTAAAGTGTAAACTTGCCAGTTAAGAAAAGGCAAGATCTATGAAATCTATATTTTTATATGGAAAAGTAATTACTGCTGTTGTCATCATTGTCATTATCATTTGATACTGTTTTTGATGTCTTCATCTGTATTTTCATAATCATCCATTTTCATATTTGCATGCATTCTGTAGTGCTGCATTCTTATATATACTCATCCCACCACTCATATACAAATTATATATTTTTGCATTGCCAGCATGGAAAAAGGCTGTCAAGTAACGATTATAATGATATGTACTGTATATATTCCATCATTTAATGTCCACTTTTCTGTGCTTTCTTGGGCCAGATAGAATTTGTTGAGGCAGATTTCTATGTCCAGATGCCCTTCCTGTCATCAGTCTTTACCTGTTTCTAAGGAAGGTAATATTTCCCCATACTTTGACATGCTTTTTACAGAAGACTGGAAATGAACATGTTACTTGTATGACAATGATGCTCATTTACAACCAGCACATGATGTCTAGACATGAGTATACACGCATACACACACACACACACACATTTAAATATTAGGAAGCTTAGCTGTGAGTAAAAATGTAAATATGTAAACACATAACTTCTATGCTTTTGGTTTGTGGGGAAAAAGATGGGAGTCTCCTGATGTATTGTTTCATGGTTTGTTGATTATTCTGAGAGAAGGTATGTCCAGTTTTCTTACCTAGTCAATAGGGTAGAATATTCAGCCTTAAGCTATCACCTTTGTGGATAGCTTAATCAGAAACACTGATTTGGGAAAGAAACAGTGCATATTCTCTGAGGAGCAGTTAACAAACTGTTGAGATTCTTCAATTTTTTCCATGTGTCAAAAGCATAGAAGGAATGTGTTCTTAATTCTTTCACAGCTAGGTTATGTAATATTTAAATTTATTTCAGTCCTTCTGATTCATGCTGTTTTGTACATAAAATATATATTGTTTAATTACTAATGGGCTTTCAAAACTACAAATATTGAAATTAAGCTATCCAGTATGGTGATAGCCTAATTTATGACTGCTTTATGAAGTAGCTAAATATTCTATGCATCTTACGCATTAGTATTGTTGTTAGAATTATGATATATATATATATATATATATATATATATATATATATATATATATATATCGTGTGCATTTTCTGTGTTTACTTAATGTAGTAAAGTGTTCCTCTGAAGAACTGTTGTAGATTTATGTCAAAATGCAGTATAAACTCTCATTACAAAGGATGCAAATAGTCACAGTGGCAAAACGTACATAGGGAACAAATTGTATAAACTGTACCCCCTGTTTATCACACTTTTTCCTATACATATATTCATACAAATATATATGCATTTGTATATTGAATATTAATGCTTACAATAACAGTAACAACATCAAAAGGATAATGACAACTGCCATAATTACTTGTTTAATACTTTAATGATTTTCATAATCATTGTTCTCTTTCAGCACTGTGCCCATGTTTGTACAGATACAGCAGAAATGGCGTCGACTGTATTTAGGTACAAGCGTGCTGCCTAATGCAACCATCTCATTTGATATGGCTCACTTGAAGAAATTACCAATGCAGTATAATCATTTAGCAGGCTTATTGGATGTGTTTAAATCTGAATTAGTAAGTTATTGCTTATCTATGAGAATTTTGATCACATTTATTAACTAGGATGCTTCTGACCACAGATCAGCTGAATGAGGGATGACTTGGAGCTAAATAGCTACAACAAAAACACTTCAGATTGTACACATAGCAAATAGTTATGATTATAGAATGCAAATATGTGACCCTTCAGCTATGGGAAGACATTATAATAATTTGCCAGGTGTTGTCCTCAGTAATTACATAAGGCATTTAAAATTTCTTGTTACTAAATAATAACAAGGGGCTTAGTTTTTATAGTTTCAACATTCAAATCTCTTTGCGTCATATACCTTACAATACTGCTCTGTACTTTTGTACTTTAATATCAGATTGGCTTTTATTTTCTTAACATTGTTTTATTTTAATCCAGGGTCATGCTATTAACCCATTACCTACAGTTGCTGTGTCAGTTCGTTTTACTTACATTCTTGAAGAATGGACACATTCTTTGTGGCCTCAGACTCCTCCAGGTTAGTAGATATAGTCTGTCTGTTTCTCCTCTTGCTCTTTCACCACATATATATATATATATATATATATATTGCCATGATAGATCACTAGCCACTAAACCTTTTTCTATTTTCTCTCCCTGTTTATTTCTGTGTTCCTTTCTGTTGAAGAGCGTAGGCCTGAAACGTAAAAGACTTTCTTACTCACCGAGCGTTAAACTAATACATCTGTTTGTTGTTTACACACCCGTCTTTTGTTTTTTTCTAAATTCTCACTATATATATATATATATATATCATCATCATCATCATCGTTTAACGTCCGCTTTCCATGCTAGCATGGGTTGGACGATTTGACTGAGGACTGGTGAAACTGGATGGCAACACCAGGCTCCAGTCTGATATATATATATATATATATATATATATATATATATATATATATATATATATATATATAAAGAAATAAAAATCATCACCGTCATCATGTGTCTGTCTTTCAATACTAGCAGGAGTTGGATGGGCCACCGAATGTTTTTTTTTGCTACCTACTTTGGTTTTTCCTCTTGCCACCTAGCTTATACAACAATAAAGAAAAACTGGCCAATTCAGCATGGACTGGATATATATATAGATATATATATATATATATATATATATATATATATATATATATATATATATATATATATATATATATATATATATATATATATATATATATATATATATATATATATATATATATATATATATATATATATATATAGATATATATATATATATATATATATAGATATATATATATATATATATATATATATATAGATATATATATATATATAGATATATATATAGATAGATAGATAGATATATAGATAGGGTGATAAATTGACTATTAATTCAATTTAAAATCAAGTGGCCTAGCATATAAAAAAATCTGAAAATTCAGAAAAAATTGTATTACATGTGTATAAGGGATGACCACTAGGTGGACATCCAATATGCTAGAAAGAGGTCACCAACGACCCAACCACAAAGAAAAATAATGTTCTCCAGAAAAATTTCTTTGTGGTTGGGTCGTTGGTGACCTCTTTCTAGCATATTGGATGTCCACCTAGTGGTCATCCCTTATACACGTGTATATATATATACATATAATGTTATTGTCAGTAAATATAACATAAAGCTGTGATGTTTTTTTGGTGATAAGTCTTTTTTCCCTTAAAATATCTATTCCTATCTCACATTACAAGATTATTTTATACTTTGGCTGTTTCCATCTCTGTTTCAATTAGATTTTTCCATCATGGGAGATGAAGATGTTGGATGTAAAGGTTTCGGGATGCTACCATTTGGTGCTTGTGAAGATCCAGTCAAGTATGTTATAGTCTTTTTTTTAACAGTTTGCAGACAATACTTGAATATGTTTGTTAATAACACTGTGTAACACTATTTGTTTATCCTTGGGTAGCAGCTGTTATTTCCTATTTGCTTACCCCTAGAAAGTATGGAAAATGGCTAATATTGCCTTCAAATTTCGTTTTTGTTACATTTATCCAAACCCCCATAGAATTCCTCTGTGGAATTTGAGCTCAGAACATGAAGATGGATGTAATGCAACTAAGCATTCCGCCTGGAGTACTAATGGTTCTGCCAGCTCGCTGCCTTCACGTAGATCAATAATAATAAGCAGTTGAACCATGACCGCACCATCTATTTTTTTATGCATAGTGTCTTTTATTTTTAAACCTGTAGGGTGTTCTTTAAGCGAGATTAGGCTTGTATTTCTGACAAATCAAGAGGACCCCTTCCTCTTAGGTCTGGGGATGTAGTTTGGAATCAGGGTGAGCTACCTTCTGCTTTTGTTTAAGCAATTAGTAAATATCTCTTGATTACCTTTAACGAAGTGTCAGCTTTTTTACCTATTCATACTTTAATTTTATTTTTCAGTGAGCTTCATCTTTCTTGTACTTGGCCATGTCTTTCAGAGAATATTATTGTTGAAAATCAAGTTTATACGTGAGTTGAAATATGCTTTTTAAATGTTTTTTTTTTATGAGATTAATTTAATTTTTTTTTTTTCTAAAATATAATTTGAATTGAGTTGTCAGTCATTCTGATGTATGACTATCAACCTTAATGTCACTGGTCTGTATCTTCGCACTAATACTGTGCTGTGTCTCTTGAAAAAATGATCGTTTAAGTCTTTAAGATCACAACACAAATTCACTACAACACAATTTCTTTTCCTCAGTAGGTCCTACTCTATATTTAACATTGTCCCAAAACAAGTCAAAGCAGAAAAAGATCCCATCACCTTCAAATGAAACCCGGACAAATTTCTTTGAGGGATACCAGACAAGCCACTTACACATGGATACATCTCTGCCAACAACAACTCCCTACTTGAATGGACCATGATACCACAAAACTTGACTTAAAAATGTCTTAGCAGATCCTATCAGGTGGTGCTATTAAGTTAGACATGGCCTGGGCCAATCTTTGATTGAAACATATCTAAATTGTCTATAGATATTATATGTAGGTACAACATATTGACATAAATAATGGAAGCACTGATAAGTAGAAAGTATTGTTCTCTCACACTGCTGAGATTATGTCTTTCTATAAGCAAGTCTGGGCTATTATAAAAACTTTACTTCAACCAGTTTTGCTGTCAATATACTCTATATTATCAACAGTTTTTTGTGTGTCCATTACAAAATCTTTCATAACTCTTGGTGGTTTATTCAGTAATAGACTATGTACCGGAGGCGCAATGGCCCAGTGGTTAGGGCAGTGGACTCGCGGTCATAGGATCGCGGTTTCGATTCTCAGACCGGGCGTTGTGAGTGTTTATTGAGCGAAAACTCCTAAAGCTCCACGAGGCTCCGGCAGGGGATAGTGGCGAACCCTGCTGTATTCTTTCACCACAACTCACTCTAACTTCCTGTTTCTGTTGTGCCTGTAATTCAAAGGGCCAGCCTTGTCACACTGTGTCATGCTGAATATCCCCGAGAACTACGTTAAGGGTACACGTGTCTGTGGAGTGCTCAGCCACTTGCATGTTAATTTCATGAGCAGGCTGTTCCGTTGATCGGATCAACTGGAACCCTCGTTGTCGTAAGCGATGGAGTGTCAACAACAACAAAGACTATGTACTATGTTGTTGTTTAGCCTTAGGCTAATCCTAATAAAGCAGACCTATAATCAAAAGCATTCCTGCCATGACCACCAAGGCATCCTTTTTGGTAGTACAGAATGTATTCTAGGCCCCATGCTATATATTGTGTGTTTTTAAATATTAAGTGGATTCTGTCAGAGATTTGGCTGTTTGTTAGTCAAGTGTTCATGTAGAGGCTCCATATAAGAGCAGAAGAGTTCACTGTACTAAGCTTCAAAATTACTTATGCTTATTAGCTTATAGTACTGAGCTTGTTTTTTTTTTCATATATCTAACATGAGGGAAAGTTGGGTGATATGTTTTAGGTATATGTGTCATTTTATGTCTTCAGTTGTGTCGGGATTAATAAATCCAGGCAGATATTTATAAAACACTCAGTTTTAAACAAATTTGGTTAACTATATCCAATAATCAGACACTATTAAATGTAAGTAAAATAATATCCAAGGTAATTCTTCATGTATGACAAGTAAATTCAAATATTGCATAGAAGAATTTAAAGAAATTCATAGTATAAGACAACAAGAATAAGAACAGAGAAAATCACATCTTTAATTGGCAATTACATCATACATTATCAACAATTGTTTCTATTGTGCCATTCTTCGTGTTAATATACATATATCATCATCATCGTCGTTTAACGTCCGCTTTCCATGCTAGCATGGGTTGGACGATTTGACTGAGGACTGGTGAACCAGATGGCTGCACCAGGCTCCAATCTGATTTGGCAGAGTTTCTACAGCTGGATGCCCTTCCTAACGCCAACCACTCAGAGAGTGTAGTGGGTGCTTTTACATGCCACCGGTACGAAGGCCAGTCAGGCGGTACTGGCAACGGCCACGCTCAAAATGGTGTATTTTATGTGCCACCCGCACAAGAGCCAGTCCAGGGGCACTGGCAACGTTCTCGCTCGAAAGTCCTTACACATGCCGCGGGCACAAGTGTCAGAAAGGCAACGCTGGGCACAGGTGCCATCCTGCTTTCGCTTGCTCCAATAAGTCTTCGCAAGCTGAGTTTCGTGTCCAATGAAGGATATATATATATATATATATATATATATAAATAAATATAAATAAAGTGTATCTTTAACAAATAACATTGTATGCTATTCTTCAAACAGAAAATTTGTATATTTGTTATATAATGCGATATATTTATTGTAGGGATCTTGACCCCCTCCAAGCCCCTCAATGGTCAGTTCGAATCACAATGACTGAGGACCCACAGTGTCTGCTACGTAAGTTAAGTTTTTCTCCCTTTAGATTTATACATATTACTAATGTGTGATTGGTAAATGATTTGATAATGTAAGTTGGTGTTGTGTGTACCTAACTATTCATATTTAGATATTATATGTGTATATAAAATACCTATATAACTAGATATATCAACACGTGCATAGTTATTGGTGCTTGTACCAATGTTGTATGTGTGTGCGTGTTTATATACACATCATCATCATCATCGTTCAATATCCACTTTTCCATGCTTGCATGGGTCAGATGGAATTTGCTGAGGCAGATTTTCTATAATCACTTGTGTTGCCCTTCCTGTCACCAACCCTAACCTTCCAACTATCACATGATCACATGATGTGGGTATACATACATAGAAATACATACCCATACACACACACACACTCATATAAGTAATGTAACAACACATGTGTTGTTGGTGATTTCTTTTCCTTCTTTGGACTTTTCCCTTTCTCTTTCTGACAAAGAGCTATGCTCGAAACATCAAACTCTCTTTTTTCACTGAGTGTCATGTTAATACATTCCTTGTGCACATTCTCTTGTTGTCCGTTAATTTTATTCATTTATTTGAATTGACTATATATATTGTATAAAGGATCGTGGGTAAGGCCGGAACAGGGCAAAGTAAATGCAAGGCAAGTCACAAGAAAACAAATATATGAATTAATGTAGACTTACCTTGTATTCAATATTTCAGGGTTATGACCCCGTTTTCAAGAAATTAACATATGTTGCCAATGTGCGTGTGTGTGAACATGTGTGGAGTGGACATGCGCAGAAAGGTGTTGCTATAGTAACCAGCTAGCTTCCTGTAACTCTCTTCTTTTGTAGATCTTAGGTTTCTTTTGGTGTGTGTGTGAGGATGGCCTCAGATTCTAAGGTTGCCCCTGTTCCGCTGTATTGCCTTGATGTGCACTGTGAATTCCTGGGTCTGGCATTTCCATAGATGTTTCTTCACGGAAGTGTCTGCCTGCATGTGTTCCTTTATAAGTATATGCAGTTTTCTTGTTGTGCTTCCTATATAGGATGCGCCACATTTGCCACAGATGATCTCGTAGACACCATAAGTCCTCTGGCACAATTCAGGGTCATTGATGGGGCAGTTCGATAATGTGCACACCTCAGAGTAGTGAGAGGTGTTGTTCTTGGACAGAACTTTTCTCAGGGAAGGGCTGGTGTGCACTATCTGTATGTCAAGTCCTTCCCTGCGGACTGCGTATCAACGCCAAGCAGTTTCTCAGAGACCTAACCCTGAATGGCTACCCACCATCTTTAGCTAAACATTGGCGCCTAAAGAACATCAAGGTCAATAAACCCCGGAAGAACCATCATACTCCCAAGTCTAGCATGGATGCCAATCATGCGGTGCTGTCATCGAATTCAATTCTGATTTCACTTGCCTCAACAGGTCTTCACAAGCAGAGTTTAATGTCCAATGAAAGAAAGGTATGCCTAAATAGGTTGGTCACACCACTGGCATAGGCCACAGGTTATGGTCTCACTTGGCTTGCCGGGTCTTCTCAAGCACAGCATATTTCCAAAGGTCTTGGTTACTAGTCATAGTTAGTCACTAGTTATATATATATATATATATATATATATATATACACACACACACACACACACACACACACACACACATAGACAACAGGCTTCTTTCAGTTCCTTCAGCCAAATCCACTCGCAAGGCTTTGGTCAGTCTGATGCTGCAGTAGAAAACACTTACCCAAAGTGCCACACGGTGGGATTAAACTTGAAACCATGCAGTTGGGAAGTAAGTTTCTTACCACACACTCAGGCCTGCACCTATAGCCACACACACACACACACACACACATATATATATATATATATATATATATATATATAATTTATTTGTGTGTAACAAAAAGTTATCACCATATTCATATAGAAATATCTTCCCTCTATTGCTGCTGCTACTACCACTACTACTACTATTGAGAAATATAAAATTGAACAAATTTACAAAGTAAAATCTACTTAAGGGTAGAAAGAATTTCCTGGAATTGTTTTAGCAATGTAAAGTGTAATTATTGTGTTTGATCTAAATTCACAATTTTCTTTTCTTTCTTTTATATTTGTTCAGATGATTACCTAGAAGATTTCATCTTTTTGTGTCACAACAAAAGTGCTATGAAAGAAGTATTTACACCAGATGATGATCCTCTTGGTAGTTAAAGTTTTCTGATACTTTGATTTTTTTTTCACATGTTATAGATGTATTTGAATTGTTGGTGGTTGTTTTGTTGTACTTTTCTTTGTTGAATGCATAAATTCAGTTTAATCTTTAAATGAAATTAAGTTACCGTATTTGATTGCATAAAAGAAACATAGACATATTAGATGCACCCCCCCCAATTTCAGCAGTGCATATACAGGAAAAATATTTTATTTTTTTAGTGCATTAAAGCATTACAGCCCAACTTTACATATAGGACCACATGTATTTTTTTTTGAGACTTTATTTGGAATCTAAACAACAACAAAAAATCTGAAGTACTATTTTATCTTTCTGTTGAAGTTGCCAGCTTCAACAGTGCTCTTGCCATATTGTATAGTAGCTACAACAAAAAGAAATAGCATACAAAATCCTAAGTATATCATTCACTCACTATATGCAGCAATAACTAAAGAACATATGCCATGTAGTCGCAGAACAAAAAGAAACTGAACATACCAGAATGTAGTACAGACAACTTTTAAAATATTCCCTTACGAATTAAAAAATAGAAAACTGTGTTAAATGGCCTTCATATAGCCTATACTGCCATCAAATATGGTAATATGTTGTTGTTGGCACTCCGTCGCTTACGACGTCGACGGTTCCAGTTGATCCGATCAACAGAACAGCCTGCTCGTGAAATTAACGTGCAAGTGGCTGAGCACTCCACATATGGTAATATAACTAAGCTTTTTCAAGCAATTGACTTTTATTTTAATGGAATAGTAATGTTCTGTTTGTCAAATAACAGAGAATAACAAATCAATCTGGTGAAAAGTCTGGACACCATTCAAGTTGGTTCTTATCAACAGTTCACCCACATTTCAATCTTTACTAAACTTGGAGTTAGTCTTAACCTTATATTATATCTATGCAGAATATTATATGCGTCTCTATATATGTGTGTGCATGCAAATGTATGAAAATGAATGAACGAGTGATGCAATTATTTCCATTTGTTAGTCACATGTTGTGCCATTTTCTATGTATACTTGTGAATTGCTTTACTTTCTGTTTATGTTTTATGTATGCTGTGAATGTTGTGGAGATACTATATGTAACTCCTTGTATTTTAGTACTTTGTGTGCAGTATATCTGTATTGTTGAATATGATGGTTGTTTGTATTTCATGTTCTCTGGGGTTGCTTGTAAACTGGAAAGGAGAGAGAAAGAGAGAGAATTTGGTTAGTTCCTTTTAAGTTTTGTAGCTAGGTTATTAAGTGGGGCTGTGTGAGTGTAATATCAACTGCCTATGAAACTGTGCAGGTTTCATCAACACATGTAGATTAGATAGAAGTTTAAAAGACTGGGTTAGAAGATGGATCCTTACAGTATTCCTTTTGAGAGAAGAACGTGTCAATTATTGATATCAAGGATGAGTCTTTGTAAAATTTTTGAGAATGTTTTGAGTGGGAGATCAATCTGGGTGATAAGTCTTCATTTGACTTTTTGTTGGGCTGTAATGAACTGTAATGATTTTGCTTACCAAGATGTGTGCATTGAAATCACTCCCAATGATAATAGTAGAGAGGGTGTTAGGGCTACTTTAGAGGGTTGGGTTGAGTGGCTTCTCACTATTTTTTCAGGGTGTCAAGCTGGCAGAATTGTTAGCATGCCAGGCAAAATGCTTAGCAGCATTTTGTCTGTCCTTACATTCTGAGTTCAAATTCTGCTGAAGTCAACTTAGCTTTTCATCTTTTTGGGGTCAATAAGCACCAGTAATCGACTTACCCCCTCCCCCCAAATTGTTGACCTTGTGCCAAAATTTGAAAACAGTATTTGAGAAAGTGTTTAAATATTCTAGTTGATGTATGTAACATAATGGCATAGTGGGTGAGAATTGTTATGGTATGTAGATGTGTATTACTGGCAGAAATAAATAAAATTTTTACTTTATACACAGTTATTTTGATATTTATTTTTCTGTATCATTAGAATCTAAAATTAAGATTTAATATATTAAAGTAACCATCTATGTATCATACTTAATGTATATACATCGTTGAATGTTACTGCAATATCCGTCCAGAGATAAAAACTCTTTGGATGAATACTGCAGTAACTTGCCTTTCAATGATTTATACACATTATGATACATAGATGACTACTTTAATATATTACTGCTCCAATTGCATATACTAAATATATATATTTACATGCACTCACATACATAGCTCTACATACACACAATTGTTGGAATATATTGGAATATAATTAATATTGTTTCTGCATATTTTTATGGTCATTAGACTCCTCAGCTGACATTAGCCAAGCCCTACATCGGTTAACGGAGCCTGCTGTGCCAACTCTTTCTTCTGTAATGTCCCAAGCCACCAACAAAGTGAAAGTAAAGACCATAGAATGTCCCATTGGACAACCTCTCTTCAATGAAATTTTATTTGTAAGTATGGTGTTGTTCTTATTTAACCCCCATTTTAGTCCAGCTGTGAACTTTCCCTTTAAAGGCATAATGTACTCAACATTTCGTAAAGTTTTTGAGAATGTACTTGAGTGAGAGATCAGTCTGGGTGATAATTCTTCATTTGGAATTTTGTTGGGTTTTTGAACTGTAATGATTTTGCCTGCTTTTGTAATATCTGCATTGCTTTTGTATCCAGATGTAAGCATTGAAATCACTCCCAATGATAATATTTGAGTGTTAGGATATTCTAGTTGACGTATGTAACATGACAGCATGATGGGCAAGAATGGTTATGGTATGTAGTCTTCCTTTTTACAGTGATAAATATCATTTGAGAGAGGTTTGACTGCTATTTCTAACAGGTCAAGTGACAACATAGAAGCTTACACATTGGCTTGATATATAAATATAGTGTTACTGTGAGTGCAGAGGTCAGTGGTTCACATCTTGTTGAGAGGACTGAACTGCGTTTCAGTGTGTAGTGATTGTGCATTTGTTTGAAGTGTTGAGTTTATCTCCTGTGGGTGTGTCTAGAACAGGAATTGGATTGCATGGGCCTTATAAAACTGTCACTAGGGCTGATCACCCACTGATGGATTTCTCTGACTATAAAAGGTTAAGTAATCGATTCTGTTGTATAATAACTAAGAACAGACTGGTAAAGAATAAAAGAAAAGGCCAGTACCGCCTGACTGGCCTTCGTGCCGGTGGCAAGTAAAAGCACCCACTACACTCTCGGAGTGGTTGGCGTTAGGAAGGGCATCCAGCTGTAGAAACTCTGCCAAATCAGATTGGAGCCTGGTGTAGCCATCTGGTTTCACCAGTCCTCAGTCAAATCGTCCAACCCATGCTAGCATGGAAAGCAGACGTTAAACGACGATGATGATGATGATGAATGATACAGATTTATCTGTTCGACTGAGAACATAGTTTTGAAACTCTGAAATCTGAGGAAACTGAAGTGATGGCCTGAGTTGGCAATCAATAATCAATAGTTGAAGTGAGAAATGTAAATTCTAACATTTTAAGTCTTTTCTTTCATCTGAAAGTGAGGAAGAGAGAAAAAGTGTTGTTGTATGGGCAAATAAAATTTTATGGGTCTATAGCTTAAATGACATTAGACTCTAGACTTGAATTTCATATTTTTGAATGATTGAACTCTATGACTCAAACTGTCATGTCTCTCAGTTTTACAGAAACACAGCTGTCCTTATCTGTAGAGTTTTAGAAGGCTGCCAGCTGAGTAGGTCATGGGTCATAGCCCATTTTTAGCACTGTAATGAATCTATGCTTGATACTTTTAACTCTTAAATGGTCTGGTCTACTAGATAAGTATATTATGGTACCTGTTTACAACTCATTACTGTAAGCAGTGGGAGCACTGTATGTATATTTGATGAACGTTTCATTCACTTGAATACTGTAAATCCCATGAGTGTCTATGTATGTGTTAGCTGTAGAAATGAAATACCTGTGTGTAAAAGGTATAGTTTTATTGTATATTGAGACAGATTTAATTCTTTATTCATCAGTTTATGTAGCTCTTGTGAAAATGTACTATATTATCTAGAGATGTTAGTTGAGTTACATTTGTAAACTGTCCAAGAGCAGATTTTTATCTCATTTGCCTGAAGCCATGAAACCAGAGTTCATCCCTTAGGAAGTCATTTACAATATATTAACACTTGCGTTTTTACATGAATATCTTTTCTAAAGAGATAAGGTATCTGGTTCACTTATCATGAATCAGATACCTTGTCTGATGATCATTTAATCATCCAATTAGTTATGGGACTTTAATCTTCCACTCCTTCAAAGCAAATTTTCATTTGGTTTTCAATAGCCTGATTTATTTTTGGATTTTTTGGAAACTTCTAGTTTCTCTTTCCGGATGCCCGTCCTGACCAAGATCCTGACACCATCAACCAACCTTCTGAAGATTACTTTGAAGTTCCTCTTTCAAGAGTAGAGTTGAAACAGGTTTGTTTCATTATCATTCTCTGTTATTTTTTTTTTTTTTGATGATCATTACCATTTTCTGGGGTTTTTTTTCCTACACTGGCATACGTGGACTGGTCTTGCAGCATCAAATCACCACTCATAGTCCTTAGTCATTTGATACACAGAAAGTGCTAACTGGCAAACTTTGGTGTGTTTTTTGTATAGTCTTCCTGACTGGGCATCAGATATGGTGTGCAAGAGAGAAGACTGCACTGACATGGTTATGTGATGTACATGGATGAGAACAGCTGCATAAAGAAGTGCCAATCTCTAACTATGGAGAGAACCTGTGGAAGAGGTAGATCCAGGAAAACGGGTGGAAGTGGTGGAGAATGGATCTTTGGATGTTGAGTTTCATGTAGGCGATGACAAGTGATTGAGACCTTTCATGCTTTGCTGTGCTTGAGAAGACACGTAAAAGGCACCTGTGCTGGTGACACATAAAAAGCACGTATGTTGGTGACATATATAATGCACCCACTACACTCTTGGTGTGGTTAGCATTGGAAAGGGCATCCAGCTGTAGAAACCAAGCCAAACCAGACTGGAGTCTGGTACAGCTATCTGGCTTACCAGTTCCAGTCAAACTGTCTAACCCATGCTAGCATGGAAAACAGACACTGAATGAGGATGATGATAATGTGAATAAATAAGCATTACCTTTGACAGAGTAATCTGAATGCTAAAGTTTTAAGATGGTGACGGTGTGATTTGAGGGAAATTTTTTATTTTAACTTTATAACTTCATCCTACAGAGAATTGATTTAATGATTTTATTTTAGGAAATGGCTAAACAGCTGAAGTCTGCACCCCTGGATAGCCTCACTACACGAATGGCCACATGTTTGTGCCTCATAAACCGAAATCATGGTGGTTGGAAAGCAGTGGCACAACTATGGCAAGAAATTGTGTTGGAGCTACGCTATCGTCTTGATAACAATTATTTAATCTCTGGGTAAATTTTGCATTTCTACTCAACCATTTTTAACAAATCTTGCTGATAACACTCTTACCAATTGTTTCATGTTCCTAGTCACATATTCAGCCCAAATATTTTGCCTGTTTTATGTTCAAACCAGCTAGAGCTGGCCTCTCACACCTACCTTACAATATCATTCTAGAACTATACTGTCACATAATCAAAATCTCAAAGCTATGAGATAATGCATGATTAATTCAAAACAATGTGAATAAATAAACATTACATTTAAAAGAGTAGTTTGAATGCTAGAGTTAAATCAACTGTTTAGGTCACTGACACTGAGTTCTTTCCCTCCTTCTCTCTCTCACACACACACACATATCAAAGTTTTATTTTGTTATTTCAAAATTTATTGTTTTGATTCGGCTAACAGGATTGAGTCTGGACCTCCAAACATGGGGAGCTGTATTCTTCATCAGAAATTGCAGGTGAGTAAAGAGAATTCCTCCTCCCCTAAACATTTGTTCTTCCTTATTCCTTGTTATTGTTATCTTAATAATTTCTTTCTATATAAACTAGAAAATAAAAGCATTATTATTATTTTTATTATTTATAAACAATATAGTAAGAACAAATGATAACATGCCAAACTAAATGTACAACAGTATTCAGTTTCACCCCACTCTCTAACTTAGAGTTCAAACCCCACTGAGGTTACTTTTGTCTTTCATCTTACTGGGATCAGTAGAATAAGTACTAGTTAGATACTGAGGTTGATTTAACCAACTGTACCTCTGGTGTCTTTATCTGTGACTGATGAGATACTTGAACTAATGAGAAGTCTATGTAGTTGCTCAACCTGTTAGAAATAGAAGCTAAATGTTCAGATATTGATCAGGTTAACTTTCTTTTGCCTTTCTTCTGCTGCTAAAATAAATACCAGTAATATACTGAAACAAGTATAAAAGATAAATTCCAAGTAGGCGTAGGAGTGGCTGTGTGGTAAGTAGCTTGCTTACCAACCACATGGTTCCGGGTTCAGTCCCACTGCGTGGCACCTTGGGCAAGTGTCTTCTACTATAGCCTCGGGCCAAGCAAAGCCTTGTGAGTGGATTTCGTAGACGGAGACTGAAAGAAGCCCGTCGTATATATATATATATATATATATATATATATATATATGTGTGTGTGTGTGTTTGTCTGTATGTGTTTGTCCCCCAAACATCGCTTGACAACTGATGCTGGTGTGTTTACGTCCCCGTAACTTAGCGGTTCGGCAAAAGAGACCAATAGAATAAGTACTAGGCTTACAAAGAATAAGTCCTGGGGTCGATTTGCTCGACTAAAGGCGGTGCTCCAGCATGGCCGCAGTCAAATGACTGAAACAAGTAAAAGAGTAAAGAGTAAGTAGTTCATTGTACCTATTTTGTTTCATTTATGTTGCATTTGGGTATAAAGCATGAAAACCACAGCTTCCAAGGCCTCACTTCTTATGTTATGTGGTACATATACACAGTTAACTGAACTGAGGCAGTGAAAGTTAGGTGTCTTTAACACATCCTGTGCAACATTGATTACTGGAATGTTAATTGTAGCTCTTGGGACTCCAATAGTCCAACATCTTTTCATCCTAATCAGCTATGGTTTAGAACTTACATTAGCAATTACTATTTATCATTATGGTCAGGTTCTAGTCTCGGGTGCAGCAACAAAGTCTACCTTTCACACTTCTTGCTCTATCATCCTCCGGGTGTTCTAGTGGCGGATAGGGGAAAGGCCTTCAGATATAAAGGTTAGCGGTGAATATAAAAATAAACAGTCCTGGACCAAACATATCTAGAGGAGTAAACCTCAATGATAAAAATTACCAGCTTTGAATTGCAGGAAGTTGGTATGCGGTGGATGCAAGCTTCAACAAACTGATTCATTGGATCCATACAATTTCTGCCTCACTGAAGGAGATTCTGTCTCTACTAATGAGGAAATGCAGTCTGCTGTAGGTGTATATGACCCCTGTCAGTATTAAGCTACTGAAAGGCCAAAATGATAAGGTTTACATTAGCAAGCTTGTTATTTGCCTCAACATTGTTCAGTAAACTTTTATATGTAACATAATTCCTTATTGTCATTTCTGAATTGAATGTTTGTAGATGCTAAATTGCTGTATTGAAAAAAGAAGGAAGCGAGAAATGCAGTCATTGGAGAATGCTCGAGCAGGGAGTCCACAAAACTCATCACCTCATCATAATCGTCATAGCAGTGGGGAAGATAGTCCTTGGGATTCTCCACGTCACAGTATGTTAGCAGCAGAAATGCACAGTCGGCTTTCACCATTGATGAAACATAATCTGATGCGACCAGACTCTCGGACTTCAGCTAGTATCGATAGTTATTCAGGAAGTGATGAAGAATTCTTTGACTGTGATGAACACCAAAAAGAAGCTTCTAAGTCTGAAGACGTAGAGATGGAAGATGAGAGTGAGTCCGGTTTTCCTGCTGATGCAGCAGGAGGCAAGAGTAAGGGGAATGGCAAAGATCTAGGTGGAGAGTCTTACGTTTCAACTGAACCCGAGGGTCGCTTGCGGGTATTTGGCAATGCTAAGCTTTTAAACATTAATGAACAGCTGTATATTCCTGTGACACAAGAACCTGCCCCTATGACTGAAGATATGCTTGAGGAACATGCAGAAGTTCTTGCCAGGTAAGTTGTATTTTCGTTTTTTTAAGAAACTTTCGCAAAGAAAAAAGAATTTGCATTTTTTTTTATTCACTGTTGATATTAGTTGTTTATTGTTATCATGTAAGCATGGCTGTGTGGATGAGAAGCTTGTTTCCCAGTCCCACTGTGTGGCAGCTTGGCCAAATGTTTTCTACTATAACCCCTGGCCAACCAATGCCTTGTGAGTAGATTTGGACAGAAACTGAAAGAAGCTGGTCATATATATGTATGTGTGTTTCCCTTTGTCTAGACATCACATGATGATTGTAATGAGCATTATTGTCATTACTTTTCTGTCTTCTACATGTCTAGCTATGGGAAAATATTACCTTGCTTGGAAACAAGCGAGAGTTGGTGACAGGAAGGGCATCTGAGGTTGGGTCAGTGGGGCATGCACCATTGCTGTGTATTGCTACATCCACCATTTTGTTGGGATCTGCTCAGGTCATCCTGGGTGACACTCTGAGCAGTGATCCAGTCAGTGCCCGTCTTTGCTAGATACCTCCTCATCTGTCATGACCGTGAGGTAGGTGACCAACTCGAGCCGTCACCCCAGTTGGATCCTCAGAAAAGGGAAGATGGTATGCAGAATCCGACTCAGAAAAACCAAGCATCATGACCAAACAGTCATGCGTCATACAGGTAGCATGATGCATCCCAGTTTCTGAGTATAGTTGTTGGTTGAATATGAAATCCAACCAATGGCAGTCCATAATCCTGCTAAGTATCCTGGTTCCTAAGGAGTTCAGGCAGTTCCAAAGGGCTCCAGACAGTGTCTAAGTCACCCAACTGTAAAGCAAGACAGGAATGTCCAGAAACCTGACGACCCAAACCTTTGTCCTCTTGCTCAGATATGCAAAGCATTTTACAGCATGCACTGGATACTTTTTTTGTTCCACTTGCACGAGCGAGGTTGCAACTTTATGCTTGGAGTTGCAGTATAAAGATGGGTAAAGTATAAAAGAAAAGGCTCCAGAACAGAACACGTTTCTTGCTGTGTGTAGCCTTGCAACTTACTCACATTTTAGAAGAGAGATTAGGAATAATTGGATGAAGCTGGAAAGTGAGAAAATTGGTAGGGGTCATATGTCAGGGTGGACCTTCAGAATACAAGGTGGGTAGGAACGAGTTTTTTTTATATAAGCAGTTGGTATTGGGGTTTCTTTTTACAGCAGGATTTCGTTTAATGCCATGTCCTGCATCCATAATTCGGTATATGGCAGCAAACTGATCTTAAGTTACAAGGAAAAATTTTGTTGGTTCAAAGTTTTCTTAATTCTGGTTGTAGTCATAATTCCAGGTAAATAGAGATAAGAGTTTGGTTTTGATCTTCCATTTACATTACATTGTTTATCTCCTTTTCAAAGCACAAACATCATAACTACCTCTTGTGATTGGATCATCAGGATCTGTAGGGCATCAGACGAAAATCTTATTGGTATTTACTTGTGTTTATTTACGCTCTTAATTTGAACTCCACCAAAATCGACTTTGCTGTTCATTTGGAGGTTAGTGAATAAGTACTAGTCAAGCAGAATCGATATAATGCTCTATATCCTCTAGCACAGTTTGTGACATTGTGCTTCGAGTTAAAAACAATTTATGTTATGTTATATAAAGTGATGGAATTTTCAGTGTTGATGAAGAAAGTTGTCTCCCTCATTGACTCTGCTATACTTAATATTTTCTGGTCTTTTTATAAATTAATTTTCTAATTGAAACATATAACATTTATTCGATAAGATAAGTTCAAATTTACTCTCATAATGACTCTATGTTATACTTTATAGTTATATTTGCATAAATCACTGGTTCTTGAACTACAATTTTTCTTATAAGGTTACTTTAGTATAGAAGAACAGTGTTTATATTTATTAGCTAATTAAGAAAATAGGAATAGAGCAAACAACTGATTTTATTAAAACAATTTTGATTCATAGAAGAAATAGAGAACTAGTACAAATGTATAAACTATATGTGCTGTAGTTCTTCGTGTGGCCTTCTGTTTCTTCTAAATTCACATTAAGTTATATTCAACTATTTATTTCATCTTCTCAGTTTCAATGTTTAGTTTTCCATTTTTCTGACAAAAAGTTGGTTCTTCTGCCAAGTCAAAAGTGAATACCATTCAGCATGTTCATACCGACAGACAAGATTATAATCTGTTAATGCTTCATGTGTTTATTTCTTGCAGACTGGGTTCATCAGCTGAGGGGTCCCAACTAAGAGCCAGGATGCAGAGTGCTTGTCTACTATCTGATATGGAATCTTTTAAGGTGATGTAAATTTCATTAATTTATTTTTTTTATAATTGTTTTGTCTTTTGATTACAGAAGAAACAAATGAGACTAATTATAATAATTTTTAATATTAGCAACATCACATTACTGAAGTACAGTTCTTGTTTAGATTCACTTGTATCACATTCCTAGTAAAGAAATCTTATTAATTCCTTTTCAAATTATAGCTGAAGCATGTAGGAGTGAAATTTGAGATATTTCTGCTAGAATATGGTACCAACATAGCCATGGCCAAGAATTAATTATTTTTGTTTTGCAAGCATGCAGTTTTGGGTTCAATCCCTCTCTGCAGTACTTTTGGCAAGTGTTTTCTTGGGTTGACCAAAACTTTGTAAGTGAAAGCTGATGGACAGAGGTTGTGTAGAACTTTTAGTATGTGTTAAAGTACAAAGTAACATGTGAACACAAAGGATGAAAAAAGAAAAGAGTATGCAATACATTTTGTAGTGTTTCATCTTACATATTGTATTCTAAAAACTACACTAACCATTGCTCTGAGTTTCTTGTCCTAATCTTCAAGCAATCTTTAATTAATCTTTTATGTTTTAGCTGCAATTTGGAAAGGCTGGGGGGATGGATTAACAACCTTACTTAATCAGGAATGTGTTACAAGTGACTTCAAAATATAAGACTCACTAATGTGATCATCATCATTGTTTTACATCTTCTTTCCATACTGATATGGGTTGGACAGGACATTACAGTCAGTTGTGTGTTCACATGTGGAGTCTTGTCTTACTGAAGTTTTATTTTTGGCTTGATTTCTACAGCAGGATATCTTTCTTAACACCAATCACTTTACAAAAGGTACTGGCTGCTTTTTTTTTGTAGCACCAGCACTAGTGAGATGCCATGTCTTCTAGAAGACTAAAGGGTCTTTGCACTTTACTGAGTGTACTGGGTGCATTTTTCACAAAATAGCCATTTCTTGATCTCACAATCACATCTTTGCTTGCATGCCAGCTTCTGTATAGTGTGAAAATGATAAAGGCATAAAATATGGTGAAGAGAGGAGAGGGATAACAAAATTTCATCAAAGAAGATGAAACTTTGAGTAAGGGCTAATGAAGTTTTCAGTTCACACTAATATATATATATATATATATATATATATATATATATATATATATATATATATATATATATATATATATATATATATATATATATATATATATATATATATATATATATATATATATATATATATATATATATATATATATATATATATATATATATATATATATATATATATATATATATATATATATATATATATATATATATATATATATATATATATATATATATATATATATATATATATATATATATATATATATATATATATATATATATATATATATATATATATATATATATATATATATATATATATATATATATTATTGAAGGTGCATGGCTCAGTAGTTAGAGTAGTGGGCTTACAATCACGAAGTTGTGAGTTCAATTCCTTGACTGGGTTGTGTGTCGTGTTCTTGAGCAAAATACTTTATTTTACGTTGCTCCAGTTCACTCAGCTGTTGAAATGAGGTGCCAAGTTGTATTAGTCTTTGCCTTTCTCTTGGATAACATCTGTAGTGTAGAGAGATATACTGAGTTAACTCAGGTGATTTTCATACTCTTCTTCATAAAGATTGGCCTTGTTTCTGTTAAAAAGAGGTAAATCATTATTTTTGACACGGATAACATGATTTGCAATTATAAATTTAAAGGAAAATAAATATTTGAAACGCGTGTTTTATGACTAAATGTATGCTTTTGAATAACAAATCAGTTTGTATGTTTGATTATCTAGACTATGATAAATATGGTAATGTTATTTGTCTAAGTCATATTATTCTACTTTGTAATATAACCATTCAACACATCCTATTCTTCTTCCTAATAAGAATTACTCCTTGAGTCATAAGACCATACTGTTTTTTTTGTAAGAGAGTTGTATAACTGACTGAACTGACATCACATAATTGCAGTTACTCATTTTTATTGATCCAGTTAGATGAAAGTTGATTCTGGTGGAAGTTAACTCTGGTCCAAGATGAATGAATCTATATAAAGTTTTAATCTAAAAGAATTACAGTAATTATTTTGACCTTCTTCATCAATTTACATCATTTCTAACATCTATTTTTAAAAATTATTCATGATTTTTCAAACAAAGCTTTTTTAATGTAATATTAAAGCTATTTCCTTTTAATTCTATTTTCACTTATTTAAAAATCTTAAAGGAACTAAAACGACTTCTTTTTATTCTCTTATCAGAATCTGTCAAATTTGGTAACTGCATCCTATATTAAAAATATATCTTAATTATTTTGCAGGCTGCAAACCCTGGATGTATGTTAGAAGACTTTGTCCGATGGTATTCACCTCGTGATTGGGTTGATGAACAAGTTGATGAGAATGGTGTTGTTGTTGTTAAAGGTAAATGAAATAAGAAACATTATCATCTTCACTTAATGTTCACTTTTCCATTCTTGCTTGGGTCAGTCAGAATTTGTTGAGGCAGGTTTTCTTTTGCTGGATGCCTTTCCTGCTGCTAACTGTCACCTGCTTCCAAGGAAGCTAATATTTCCCCATGGCCAGACATTTTTCATGGAAGACTAGAAATGGACAATGTCTCAAGTGATATCAAGGCAAGGAATTATACAAACATATGCATATCTATCTATATATGTATGTGTGTGATAAGCTTCTTCCATTTTTCATCTACAAAATCCACTCATAAGGCTTTGGTCAGCCCAAGGCTATAGTAGAAGGCACTTGAGAAGGCACTTGCACATGGTGCCACACAGTGGGATGGAACCTGAGACCACATGTAATGTTGTTATTGCCTGATGTCATTGCATTCTATCTGCAGCAATGCAGATAGAAGATGACGAAACACACATATTTTAAAGTTTAATGAGGATTAAGGAGAATCTGAATAATGATGTGATTCTGAGCATCAGCGAGGACAGTCTGTGTTGTCTTTCTTGAAGGAGTTTCAGTTGGGAATTATGGATAATTTTCTAAAGTCTTTGGCCTTGTCCAGAATTATCAGACTCATCTGAGGTATATATAAAGTGATAAAACTGTCCTGCACATATTGCTGATTTGTGGGTTTATGTTGAACAATTGTCATGTAGGGGTACAGATTTGGCTATCTGTTGAGTCTGTTCTGAAGATCAACTCACTCCTTTTGACAAAGAAGAGTCGGTAGTTTTCCATTACTTGGTGGGTGTGGCAAAGGAATTTGTATAAATGTAGTTGAAAGGATTGAGGACACAGCTGGTCTCCTTGGGGCATACTTTCATCAACTTCAAGTATTCTCTCTAACCCACCTTTCATAAAATTTATTAAAGTGGTGAAATTGGTATGCCTAAACGGGCTTGCTCTAATTATGTGGCTAATGGCTGGCAGCAAAAACTGAGAGAAGGAACTTGCCTTAGGGTAATGCGAGGGTTGTGTGGAGAAGCTCTGATATACCTTACCTAATTGCCCCCACACCCTGCTATTTTGGTGATTTTATTATTTTGTTTTTTTCTGTTTTATTTTTTATTCATGTTCCTTTTGAGATATTTTTGATCTCACTTGTTTACTCAGTGTAAATGCCTTACTATTTCTAGTTTGCAGTTGTCTTTTGTACTGTTCTCAATGTATGGGGCTCTTATGAATGGCCAATAAAAGAAATCATTATTTTTGTTGTTGATGTCATTGTGGTGTCACTTAAAATTTGGATTTGCTTGTCACATTTCCAGCAAACGATGCCTATTAATTCTCTTCCTGGCCTTCCTTTAACTGTATATTCTCTTTTTAAAATGATTGGGTGTATTTTGAAGGGAATTTGACTGCTATTTTGAACAAGATGATTCTCCCTTGTATTCGACTGGCATTTCTTGCAGGGTCAATGACTGCATAGGGGCTCTCTCAGTGGACTGTTTGAAATTTTTGTTCCACCTGTATGTTTGGCTCCAGAATAAGCATACAGTAATTTTGGTTGTATTGTTATACTGATTTGTGCAATATTTAATGTTTTCATTTTTAGGCCAGTTGAGTCAAAGAATGAAGATTCCTGGGAATATGTGGTCAGAAGTTTGGCAAGGGGCTCGTGCTGTACCTTCACATAGACAAAAGCGACTTTTTGATGATACTAAAGAAGCAGAGAAGGTAAGTTTTTGTTGGTTAAAAAAGAACCCAACTTTTGTTATATTTTATTTCTGTGTTAGGGATAATTAGAAATGGTTGAGTTGATAGAGTACAAAGCACCCTGCTAAGAAGTCAACAGTTTATATCTCTTCATTGCTCAAGACAACTCTCAGTGGCTGAGTTCACCTTGCTCCAAATAGTTATTATGGTGGTTATAACTTACTGTTCTATGCATTGGCAACACTGGAATTGACCAGTGATTTGTTGGCTTGAAGTACTGTGTTCAGTTAGTCCAATAGGAAAAGCTATTTGTGATAAGTTTGGCAGCCTATACAGTTATATAGTTATCTGTTGTTTTGTGTTTTGGAATCCAGAGATGAACACTGGTTGTATGGATCCTTATTCTGTTTGGATAATGAAACACTTGACATATAACAGTGCTGAGCTTTGGAAAGCAAGGGAAAAGTTCCTTCATGCTGAGCTACTTTTTATCTCCTGGTTGAAATTAATTCGCTTTACTTTACTCATTCCACTAATGTTTTTGTCACAGTTTCATACCTTTCCTCCTATAAAGAGCATGGCTCTTTAGTTAATTAAAGCTTGGAAGTTCAGCTGTTACTTGCAATTGAGTATACCCTGGTAGCTTGTACCATTCTTTCACTGATTGTTTTTGGTGTCTGCATAACATAGATGCCTCTTGGTTGTCCCACTCTTGATCAAGCAGGACATTCAGGATGTGACATCCGGAGAGAGTGAGGATTGCACCAGCACTCGGCTGGTACTCATTTTCAGCCAAGTAGACTTCAGCTACTCAAAAAGGATATGTTTTGCTCAAGGACATGAGTGTGTTGCTCAGTCTAGGAACTGAATTCAATATCGTATGATCGTGAGCCCTACATCCTTACCGTTAGGCCAGTTGTCTGCACAAATCATTTATGCGGTGAACTTACTGATTGCACATTGCAACATAAAGTCTATGGAGTGCAGTATGATGGTCTGGACATGTTCTCTCTTTTTCTGCTGTCCAGTCTAATTTCATATGCCTGTGGATTCCGCAGGTGGCAACAGTGGGGAGGGGCCGTCAAGGTGGACATGAGTCATAGTACAACAATTGCTGCACCCTATCACAGTATTTGGGGTTAATGAGGGGATTGATGCTGCAACTGTGTTGTTTATGTCTGCCTGGGATCATTGGGAGAGACAGTGTTTTCCAAATGCTGTTGGAGTAGTCTGTGAAGGTGATTATTTTCATGTGGTGGTGGGGGTCTGTGCAGCTTGAGGTTTTTGTTGAGTTTTAGAATTGTAATAATTCTATCTTGTTTCCAGATCCTGAGAATCTGTTATTTCACTGTTTTAGTATGAGTAGTTCTGGGTGAGAGTGATGCTATGAGTAACAACGTAAGTCATGCTTATGGTTGCGAGCATACATAGGTTCCAGTTTCCAGTAAATACTGAAGATTAATATAGTTGATAGTCATTGTGAAATTTTGGATGTCATAGGTTGATGAAAGAATTAGACAGTGAAGGAATTTCAGGAGGATAAATTTCTAGGGAAGAGAAAAAACAACACAAGATCTAAGTGCAGAGATACAGTAGGAAGGAAGGAAGTTAAGAGGTTATCTTGTGTGTATGTGTGTGTAGGCAAAAATGCTTCAAGATGGCAAATGATTTAGTACCTGGGATTACCAAAATGTGAGCAAACACCTTTAATCTGTTATGTAAATGAAGAATTGACTTAGCAAATAAATGTCATTTCATGTTTCCTTTCCTCCCATCACTTTTATTCACCATGTCTAATATTTATTCCCTTTTTATTTTAATTTCTGTTCATTTATCTTTTGACCACGTTTTGACGTTTCAGTTCTAAAATCATCCTTTACCTGGCTGTTGTATTGTGTCCTTGAGAAGGCACTTAACAAAACTTTCCTAAAGAATTATTTCTTATTCATAAACTGTTTATTGTTATCACCATTTAGTTGCAAGCATAGCTGTTTGGTTAAGAAGTTTGATTCTCAGCCACATGGTTTTAGGTTCTGTCTCACTGCATGGTACCTTGGGCAAGTGTCTTCTACTATAGTCTCAGGTTGACTAAGCCTTGTGAGTGGATTTAGTAGATGGAAATTGAAAGAAGCACATCATATGTGTGTGTGTGTGTGTGTATGCATGCATATGTGTAAGTGTGTATTTGTGTCTCCTTGTCCTGACATTGCATAGTTGTTGTAAATGAATGCAATATTCTGTGAAAACATGTCTGGCCATGAGAAAATATTACCTTACTCAGGACAGGAAGGGCATTCAGCTACAGAAAATCTATGTCAATAAACCGAATCCAACTCATGCAAGTTTGGAAAAGCGGATATTAAAACAATGATAATGAAGGGTTCCAAATTTATAGTTGCAAGAAGACCAGTTCCTTATAATCTTTCAAAGCTCTTCTTAAGTGGATAACAGATACAATTAGATATAGCTAATATGGTTAGTCATTTTGAAATTTTGGATGTCATAGGTTTATGAAGGAATTAGACAGTGAGGGAGTTTCAGAAGGATACATTTCTAGGAAAGAGAGAAGACAGAACACAAGAACTAAATGCAGAGATGTCATAGGAAGGAAGGAGAAGAAATGGAAGTTAAAATGTTATCTTGTAAATCAGAAGAGGAAGATATGTAATAAAAAGGACACAGTTGTTATCATAATTTAACACTTACATCTTTTGTAAATATCATATATCACTCATGATTTGGGTTTGTCATCAACAGGTGCTTCATTTCTTGATGTCTCTGAAACCACCTCAGCTTGTTGAATACCTGTTACCAGTACTTTCACATACTGCCATCCTGAAAATTATTCAAGAAGGTAAATATAATTTTATATAATTTGTGTTCCATTAATACCTGTAGATTATAGAACTTAGTGGGTTTTTTTTAAAGAAAAGAAACACTACTGTTGCCTCATTTATCCTGAAAAATTCTCTTGACATATAGTTAGTATGATAGACATGGACAGACCTCATAGCTATTGTTATTAATGGTACAAATTATAAAACTGCAGAAGAATATGACGTGTGATCCCAGGTCAACCAGATCAAGGTGACCTGTGGCAAAAGACATTCCAACTGTGAGCATCCCATCATTTTACAAGACATAGTGTATGTAAGTCTACAATATCCAATGTGTCATTCTACTTTTAAGGTTATAAGATTGATTTGAGAGCTCTGTGGCTACTCTTTTTAGCAAGTTGAACAACTATGTGAAGATTCCTTCATTGGTTTGTAATTCATATGATTTTTATGATTTGTGCTTTGTTTATTGGCAGAAGACCAAGAGTTTCCCAAATTGAAGCAACTTCTTGACCAAATTATTTCCAAAGCTGCAAAAGTAACCCGTTCAACCTCTCCTGGGGTACGGAAATATGAGGTGAGGTTACTGCTAATTTTCATATCTTAGTTCAGATTATTTTGCTTGGAGAGTTATGTAACATTATGTACTACAAGTTAATTCTGCCTATAAGGAAGTATATATATATATATATATATATATATACATAGGTGTGGACGCGCAATGGCCCAGTGGTTAGGGCAGCAGAGTCGCTGTCATAGGATTGCGGTTTCGATTCCCAGACCGGGCGTTGTGAGTGTTTATTGAGCGAAAACACCTAAAGCTCTACGAGACTCCGGCAGGGGATGGTGGCGAACCCTGCTGTACTCTTTCACCATAACTTTCTCTCACTTCTTGTTTCTGTTGTGCCTGTAATTCAAAGGGTCAGTCTTGTCACACTGTGTCACGCTGAATATCCCCGAGAACTATGTTAAGGGTACATGTGTCTGTGGAGTTCTCAGCCACTTGCACATTAATTTCACGAGCAGGCTGTTCTGTTGATTGGATCAACTGGAACCCTCGACGTCGTTAGCGACAGAGTGCCAGCAACAACAATATATATAGGTGTAGGTGTGGCTGTGTGCTTAAGAAGCTTGTTTCCTAACCATGTGATTTTGAGTTCAGTCACACTGCATGGCACCTTGGGCAAGTGTCTTCTATTATAGTTCCAGGCCAACCAAAGCCTTTAGAGTGGATTTGGTAGATGGAAACTGAAAGAAGCTCATTGTACATTGTATATACATATGTATGTACCTTTGCCTAGACATGACAGCTGTAAATGAGCATCATTGTCATATAAGTGAAATTGTTTGTTCCCATTCTTCCGTGAAAAACATATCTGATCATGGGGAAATATTACTTTGAAAACAGGTGTATATATTATATATATATTTGCTGTGCATGAGAAGACCCGGCAAGCCAAGTGAGACCTCAATCCAAGGCCTCTGCCAGGGGTGTAGCCAGCCCACTTATGCGTACCTTTCCTTCATTGGACACTAAACTCCGCTTGCGATGATCTGTTGAGGCAAGTGAAATCAAAACCGAACTAAATTCTACAACTGGCACCCATGCCAACGTCGTCTCCTTCATTGGATATGAAACTCAGCTTGCGAAGACTTATTGGAGCAAGTGAAAGCGAAATTGGGATGGCATCTGTGCCCAGCGTCGCATTTCTGGCACTTGTGCCCATGGCATACGTAAAGACTTTCGAGCGAGATCGTTGCCAGTGCCCCTGGACTGGCTCTTGTGCGGGTGGCACATAAAATACACCATTTTGAGCGTGGCCATTGCCAGTATCGCCTGACTGGCCTTCGTGCCGGTGACATGTAAAAGCACCTACTACACTCGGAGTGGTTGGCGTTAGGAAGGGCATCCAGCTGTAGAAACTCTGCCAAATCAGATTGGAGCCTGGTGTAGCCTTCGGGTTCCACCAGTCCTCAGTCAAATCGTCCAACCCATGCTAGCATGGAAAGCGGACGTTAAACGATGATGATGATTTGGTAGCTGTTTTCATATATATATATATGTATTTGGTAGCTGTTTTCATATATACATATATATGTATACATACATGCATGCATTACTTTCTTCATGTAAGTGGTGTCCTTTGTTCCCAATCTTCCATAAAATCATATGGGGTAGATATTACCTTATTTAGAAACAGGTGGAGGTTGGCAACAAGGAGGGCATCTGGCCATAGAAAATCCACTTCAGTAAAATTCCTTCTGGCCCATGTGAGCATGGAAAACTGGACATTAAATAATCATTATCACTTCTATAAATTCAAATCTTTCCACAAGTATAGCTGATAACCAATGGACTATGAGACTCACTGTCCCTTTCACAAAGTTACCTATCATAATGTATATCTTATTTCAGTACTTGTATTATGTGCCTCAAGATTAAATGGCAGTTCAAGAAGTATTTTTTTTTCATCTCCAGGATCTGATCCAAATGATCTCATTAGCTGAAACAGTGATTGCCCGTGCCAAGTCCCTGAAAAACAAATTCACAAAAGACTTGCTTGAACAGAAAGAAGCTGAAGAAGAACTCACTCTCTTTGTGTCTAGCCTTTTGCAACAGTCAGAAGTTATTGTGCGTGGAGGTCCATATGGACCTGCTGGTTCTGTAATACACAAATTGTTTGTTGCTGCTCAAAAGGTTTGATAATTTCTTTGGTTTTCTTTTTTTCTTTATGCTTACATTTATCCCTGAGTAATGTAATAATTCAAGTAAATCTGTAAGAAATCAGTATTATTAATATTATTATTACTATTATTATTAAGGCAGTGAGCTGGCAGAATTATTAGCATGCAGTACAAAATGCTTAGTGGAATTTCTTTCAGCCTTATATTTGGAGTTCAAATGCCACCAAGGTTGACTTTGCCTTTCATCTTTTGGGGTTGATGAAGTAAGTACTAGTTGAGAACTAGGGTCAATATAATTGACAAGCCCCTCCCCCCAAATTTCAAGCATTGTGCCTCTAGTAGAAAGGGTTTTATTATTATTATTATTATTATTAGAATGGTGAAGTAATAGAATCAGTATTTAGTTTTATTATCTTTCTGCTATCTTGTTATTAACATGTTAGAAACATTGACTACTGTGCAACTGATGAAAACACAGGCTTGAACATTTCATGGAAATCAAACTGATGAATGAGCTGCAATGTGGTTACCGACTTGCTAAAAATAGCAATCAAATTTCTCTTGAATCACCTTGATCAGGGTTGATATGGAGCCTAAGCAACAACAATATAATGATTTGGTTGCTACTCAGAAATATTTAGTGATTTCCATTACTTAACCTAATGTTTTCTCAAGAGTAGTACTGGGACAGATTTATCTCATTCTCTTTATGCTATAAAATTGTATCAGCATGAAAACCTCTGTGTGTGTATATAACAAGAATAAAAGCACATATACTTTAAATACTATCTTCTTTATGGAAGGGAGTAGATAACAGCAGGTGGCAATGAAGATGAGACTGGCTCTATTTAGTAACTGATACTATGAGAGTATCAATTTTGGAGGCTATACAATAATCTTATGGTGTCAAAAGTAATTTTGAGTAAGATGACAACGATAATAGTAATGCTCATGATTATGTTAATGAATTCTTTTTAAAAAATCATGTAATTGGTGAAAATAAAATGCCTAATATTAATTTTTTTCCCTGATCTCAAAAATTTCAGGCAGCCCATCTTATTTTAGAAGATGAATCATCTGAAGACCAACCAAATGGCAATGCTGAAACTGAGAAGTACAAACCTCCAAGTACAGTGCCTGACTTTCCTGAACCAAGTGGGAGGGAATACATCCTCCGTACCATAGTTCCGAGGCCTGCTCCCTATTCTCGATCTCTTCCTCAGAGGATGTACTGTGTATTAGTGGATGGAGATTATCGTTTAGCTGGTGCTTACACCTCTGATACACTTTTTGAATGAACACCGTCTCAATCTCTTTAAAAAAATAAAAGAAAAAAAGAAAAAAGAAAGGGAGGGAAAACAAATGAAAAATCTTGTCACAAATTCTTCTTCCTTTTGTTGATATCTTACTTTGAAATGAAAGCAAATTATTAAATGAAGCAAGATCTTCCTTTTGTTAAAGATGATAGCAACATATTATTTCTACAGCTCAATGTTAAATACAAAAAGTGCTCCTCCCTCTATTCTCCCACTTACTTTATTCTGTGATTATTTCCAAACCCAACTGAGAATGTAAAAGAACATTTTTATTTTGATAAATACCTTTTTCTTTCTTTTGCTAAAATTGATTTTTTTGACACAACCACATATTTTTTGAAATGCTCTGATATACATTCTTGTTAGTGCTAAAGAGATTTATGCATACACTTGCACACACACACACAAAATTTACATATATGTAGGTCAATGAGTTTAAGCCTTGCTATAGACTACAGATATTGGTGCCATATTTTTTGAAAAGATATATAAGTCTATTTGCTTTAGTTTGCTTTGAATCTTCCTTGTCTTTCTCTGCCTACCTATCTATTTACTACATAAAGGCAGGTTCTACATCTTTGTATTAAAAAAGGTAACAAACTGTAATAATTGCTCCAATAAAAGTCCCTCCCCCACACTTTTGCTAGCATTGCAAAATTAAAAAAAAAAATGTTATACAGAAAGCTAACACAAACACACATACATATTGGCATGTGTTTATGTGGGAGTATACACACACACACGTGTGTGTGTGTGTGTATTTATATATATATATACACATTTTTGGAGGTTAAACAAATGACTGGAATATTTATCAACTAATTAAACAGTCATATTTCCTAACAGTGTACATCATTAGTATGTCAGTTGGATGTAAAGCACTTCCTACACTAGGAGATAATAGAATTGCTTACAGACTCTCTGCTTGTCACTTTAAATATACCTTATGGAAAAGGCTGTGTCTTAACTCCACAGGTATTTGTGTGTCTACATATATGCACATATATATATGTAATAGATGATGTATTTGATGTATAAATGATGAGTAGTGTTGAATGCAAGTATTAGAGTTTATATAGGTTTTAAGGTGGCTGATTTCCAGTGTAGCATTTAGCTTCTGACTGAGACCTAGTTTCAGTTCATGGTTGTTGTCTCAGCTGTCACTAACGCTGTTGAATAAGACACTGATATCACAGTGTCTCATTGTTATTCTCCCTCTGTATAAGTGCTATTGAGGATTTGCAATCAGTGTAACAAATCAATATTATTGCTGTTTTTTTTGTTATTGAAATGTATGGAAGTTTTACTCAGTCATATTGCTCATTAATCTCTCTATATATCTCTCTCTCTCTCTTTACATATATTTATATACATGCATTTTTGTATGTACATGTGCACGCATACATACACTCAGACACATTTTTTTATAAAACTGAAGCTGAGAGCTTGTCTTGCGACCTGAGTTTCATACTACTGTGCTCTTCAGATGAAACATTGAAAATCATAGTCGTGTATTGAGTACTCCTTTCTCATTTATCTGACATTAAGCAATGTGTCTCTGTGTGTGAGTATATATATATATATATTTGAAGAAAAGCAACAAGCAACAAAAATGTATTAGGTTATAGCAGTACGTACATTTCGTACAAACTTCATTTATTTATGTAGTGAGAACACCACATAAGATGTGCAATGAAAATGTACTCCTCAGCTGCATATGTGGTGTTCTCACTACATATATAAATGAAGTTTGTACGAGATGTATGTACAGCTATAACCTAATACATTTTTGTTGCTTTTCTTCAAATTTTATTCACCAAATCTCTTGATTTTGTTTTTGGTTTTTACCCTACCAAATTCTGGTGCCACAAACATTTTAAGTACCACATTTAATCTTTTGATTAAATCTATATTATATATATATAGAGAGAGGGAGAGAGAGATGCATACACACATGTATCTCAAATATAGAACTATGCTTGTAGCTTCTAAGATGTGAACATGAATCTTAGATCTTATATGTTGTGTTGTGGCTCTATGCTATGAAGCTGAGTTTAATTCTCTCAGACTTCACTTCTGTTACAATGTTAGAAGAGGAGCCAGAAAACTATGTGGCAAACAAATGTTATCCAGATACATGAATAGTATCTGTACTGTTGTCTGTTTTATCTATTCATAAAGAAAATAGTCCTGTTTTTGAATGTCTGCTCAATTAACTGCTCAATTTAGATTTAAAATAAGAGCAAATGCTTGCTCAATTTGTTTATATAACAACATAATATTGCTCAACTTTGATACTAATTAATAATTATCCACCTATGATATTAGTAGGGTATTGGTCTACACATACAAAAAAAAAAAGTTGCTCAGTTTTATTGCCTGCACATGACTTCATTAGTGGAATCAAAGCTTTGAAGTGAAAATTTGGATTAATAATTTCACATAAAGACCTTGTGTGAGTATATGTGAGGGGTTTGGACTGTATATGTATGAATAGTATACATACATACATACATACACACATGTAGGCATATACACATACATGTATACACAAAAATGTGTATGCATATTTACACACACACATGTATAATATACAAATATGGATACACACAAACATCTGTATATTGATATATGTTTATGTATATAAATATGTAGATATATGAATGTATATGTGTGTATGTATATATGTATAGACATAGATATATGCTAATATATATGAATGTGTGTGTATATATATATATGCATGACTATAAATTTTCACATTTATCATAAATATTAGACAAAATATTAATGTCTACGGTATATAAAAAATGTATTCTGTTTGTGCAGAGATCTGGCATTTTCTTGAGACTGTATATTGGAGTTAATTATATTTTCTATCTGCACCAAATTTGCTGTTTCTTTCTTGTCTTGTGATACAAAAAGATAGCATGTAATAATACATTTAATTCTGGCTTAGCTACGAGAGTTATTAGCTGGAATACTGGTAATGGTGATGCTACATGCTGCTATTTCTTTTAATCTTCTAAAGCAATTTCTTTTGGCTTCCATTTCAACCTTTTTTTTTATCTTGTACTTTTGCAGCCTTTGTCTTTCTATTCACAACACATTTGTCAAAAATGGTGATGAGGGTTTGTTGGTAGTCTGATGCTGAACTGGTAACCAGAAATCTTTCGTTTGCTCACTCATATTTATTAATTGTTGTTGTATAGCTTTGAACAGATCTATAATGAAAGCTGTTCAAGCTCTGATCACCCCATCTTGATGTTTTATTGTTTTTGTGTCTAAATTATCCTGGATACATGTCTTATTTTAACATGGTACAGTGTAATTTGAGGGAAGATTTGCTTGCTATTTCTTACAGGCTGATTACCAAATAGATGTCCTCATTTTTGTGTGGGTGAGTGGGCTTCAAATATTTACTAGTATATATTACAGGTTGTCATTCAGTTATTTTCTAAAAGGAACAACTTAGAAAATTGCAATCAAGTATAGTTCCTTCCTTGATATCACAATAAACATTTGAAATTAAGGAGGTTAACTTTCAAGAGTTGCTGCTCTACTAATAAAGATTATTTTGTTCCTTTTCCATCTATTTTCAAGCATTAATATTAAAAAATTTGGTGTCTTCTTAAATGGTGTTAAGACAATGTAATTGGCATCAGTTTAAATAAACTGTCTCAAATCAAGTCACTTGCGAATTAAGGACAACCCTGGTGTGTGTGTATGAATGTGTGATGTATTATATAGCATATTGATTAAATATTTTAGTTTCAGTAAAAATAAATAGATTTAATGCTATGATATAATTAGTTTGATTGTTGATCGGTTGTTTATAGGAAAAACTCTTAATGCAAGTTCATGTAACAGTATTGTTAATATTTGAGGCTGTCCTTTCAATCAAAATGTTATTTTTCTAAACATGATTTTAAATTAAGTAAAAAAGAAACTAAAAATATTTTTAAATGATTACATTCAGTATTTTTTCCTGCTCACCGATCACAGGGAAGAGAGTGAGGATTGAATAATCAGAAATCAAAACTAAAAAAAGTTATAATATGCTTCATATTCTATAGATGAAATAGTAAATAAACATACAACCAATGGTTGCTTTTTCTCTTTTTTTTATAGAAAGTTATGGAGTAAATATCTATATGCAGGGTGGTAATTCAGGATTTCTAATATGTGTGCTATGTTTGGAAGTTTCTTTTGTAAATAAATTGGAAACATCAAGTTATAGGCCACAATTTATACATTAGTAGAGCTAGAGTAGATGTTCACAAGCTGTGAAGAAGTTGCAGAAAGCTTGTATATGGTTGCCTTCTATATATCTGGTGCTCTTTGTGTTAAACAATCTATAAATCTGAGTTGCTGAGGTATATCTATCATATCTGTCTGTCTGTCATATGTCTGTATGTCTACCACATCTGTCTATCATATCTATCTTCTATCTATCTATTAATCTAGTGTTATATGTTTATATATTATACATATTTATATACGCAGATTATTACATACATATATTTATGTATTATATCTCTCTATATATTTTAATATTTTGTTTAGTCATTGTGAGACTAACAACCTCAATATACGAGTATAGAGCGGTAATAAGAAAATGAGGTGACAAAGAAAAAAAAGAAGTTATGTTATGAACTTCATTATGTTATGAACTGCAATAAGATGCAGGAGCCTTTAACAAGACTTCTTATTCAAGGTTCTGATGAAGCTATAGGGTATTATTCAGGCACTTGACTATGAGTCCACTGCATCTTATTGCAGAAACATCTGTAAGCTAATGAAGTTCATAATTGATTTTTTTCCTCATTTCATTTCCTATCCATGTATATATAATTATGTTGTGTGTGTGTATAATTCTTTTATTGAAATTGATCCTCTACTATATGTATCAAGTACTCCTCTCTTATTTGTTCAACTTAAAACAGTGGAGATATATATATCTCACTCAATATACCACTGTGATGTAACTTAGTCACACTGTCTATGAATCCAGCACTGTGACGTAACTTAGTCACACCATTTATGAATCCTATTAGCAAATTCTATTTGCATTTTTATTTTATTTTTTTTACACACTCGCCTCTGCGTACATGGATTTGCACTAACATGAAACTTGTCTCTGTTTTATAGTACTGTATCTATTTTGGTGGGATGAAATATCCAGTGTAGGTTTACCAGTTTATGTATAAATAAAACATTAAATTCAGTTAGGATTTAAATTCTTTCTATTTTTTAATGCTATTCATTGTGTTGCAAACCCTCTCCATCTCTACAAATGATAAAATGATTATTACTCAGTGTTTATTTCAAAATTATGTAAATAAAATTCTTGTTTCTCTTATTTTCAAAACTTTACTTTTTGTCTTTTTTTTCCTTAAAAAAATGTTCTGATTTAAGCCCAAATCAAGATTTGATCTTGGAAACTTGTGATGAACAATATTCACACTAAGTACTTAGTCTTTTTAAGGTAGTATGTATTCAGATCTACACTATTCAATGTGTTTTCTTCCGTTCTGACATGGTAGGGTGTTGTTTGTAAGATATTTGGCTGTAATTTTTAGCATGTTGAGTGACCTCGTAGAGGGTCCCTCCTTGGCATGTTTATTTTTATAGTTTAGGCATCAGATATGATCAGTGCTGATGAGAGCTTGCAGCATGCTCTCTGATAGGATAGCCATTCAGCATCCACATGTGCAGGAATGATGATGGAGAAAGGAAATCAAAAGGGAATTTAAAAAAAAAGATGGGTAGGAAGGCCTGGGGTTTGGCTATTACAGAACCTCAGATTTCAAATTTTGGTAGAAGGCCAGTAATTTCAGAGACTGGGGTAAGTTGATTACATCAGTTCCAGTGCTCAACTGGTACTTATTTTATGAACCCTGAAAGGATGAAAGGCAAAGTTGACCTCAGAGAAATTTGAACTCAGACTATAAAGGCAGATGAAATGCCTCCAGCATAGTAACAATTTTGCCAGCTTGCCACTTTAGAGAGGAAATATATACAGGAGAGGAATCAAATATCTTGAATGGGACATATATGAGAGAGAGAGAAGAAATTTCAGGTGTGGAAGCAAGGCCTGGAACCTAAAAGTCTTTAATTCAGCAAAGACCAAAGTCCTAGTAAGCAGACAGACAAATCACAAGTCTCTTCAGGGAGATGGCCTACTTGATATATAAGAAACTACATATGTTGTATCCAGTGCAAGATTTGGACACATAAGAGCTGTAGTGGTACGACATGAAGGTTTACAAAGAAAACAGACTTTGTGTGTGATAAATGTGTAGGTACAATAAGCCCTAAAAATGCACAGACAAGACTTCTTCAAATGCTCAGGGGGATCCTTAGGAGTAGTAGATATCTTCTGTTACCTAGGTAACCAAGTTAGCACTGGAGGAGGAAGTTCTGAAAGTGGAGTTGCTGGAATAAGAATGGGCTGGGCAAAGTTCAGAGAACTTCTACCTCTGTTGGTAACTAAGGGCCTCTCCCTTAGAGTGACAGGCTGATTGTATGAAGTCTATGTACATGCTGCTATGCTACATGACTGTAACATGGGCTTTGACTAGAGGATTTGTGAAGGCTTGAAAGAAATGAAGCTAGCATACTCAGCTGGATGGGTAAATGTCAGTGAGCACATATGACAGTGTAAATGATTTAAGAGGAAAACTGGATATTAGAAGCATAAAATGCTGTGTGCAAGAGAGAAGACTGCACTGGTTTGATCATGTGATGCATATAGATGAGGACAGATACTTAAAGAAGAGCTGATCTTTAACTGCAGAGGGAACCTGTGGAAAGGGTAGACTCAGAAAGATATGGGACAAAGTGGTGAGAAAGGATCTTCAAACACTGGGCCTCAGTGACGAAATGACAAGGGACCAGGAGTTGTGGTGATTTGCTGTACTTGAGAAAACATGTCAAGCTAAGTAAAATCACAGTCATCTGTATATACAGGCATGTTCTTTGCAGGTGCCAGTGCCATGTAAAATGAACTTGTGCTAGTGCTGTCGGCATGTAAAAAGTACCTAGCATACTCTGTAAAGTGGTTGGCATTAAGAAGGGCTTCCAGCTGTAGAAACCATGCTGAAACAGACAATTGGAGTCTGGCCAGCTCCTGTCAAACCATCCAACCTATGCCAGCATGGAAAACAGACATTGAATGATGATGATGATACATATATATAAAGGTGACGCTTTAGATACTAATAATTACAGAGGCATCAAGCTGTTAGATCAGGTTATGAAAGTTACGGAGAGGGTCATAGCCCAACTAATTAGGGAGCAAATCAATTTAGATGAGATGCAGTTTGGGTTCGTGCCAGGTAAAAGCACCACTGATGCCATATTTCTAGTGAGACAGCTGCAGGAGAAATATCTAGCCAAGGATAAACCTCTGTACCTGGCCTTCGTTGACATGGAGAAAGCCTTTGACAGGGTCCCCCGATCCCTTATCTGGTGGTCAATGAGGAAACTTGGGATAGAAGAATGGTTAGTGAGAGCTGTGCGAGCCATGTACAGAGATGCTGTCAGTAAGGTGAAGGTTGGAAATGAGTACAGTAATGAATTCCGGGTAGAGGTAGGGTTCCACCAAGGTTCCGTCCTCAGCCCCCTCCTATTTATCATAGTCCTCCAGGCGATCACAGAGGAATTCAAGACAGGATGCCCCTGGGAGCTCCTCTATGCTGATGACCTTGCACTAATTGCGCAGTCACTATCAGAACTAGAGGAGAAGTTTAAGGTGTGGAAGCAAGGACTAGAATCGAAGGGTCTTAGAGTCAACCTAGCAAAAACCAAAATCCTAATAAGTTGGAAGGTAGATAAAACACAAACCCCTTCAGGTAGATGGCCCTGCTCAGTATGCAGTAAAAGAGTAGGTAGTAACTCTATAAGATGTACCCGGTGCAAGCTATGGACACATAAGAGGTGCAGCAATATCAAAGGCAGATTAACTACAAAGTTAGTTTTTGTATGTGGCAGATGTTCAGGTGCAATAAATACTGTAAACAAACAGGAAACAACTTCTATCTCATTCCAGGGAGAAAAACTAGAGGTAGTTGATAGCTTCCGCTATCTGGGTGACCAAGTTAGTAGTGGGGGCGGGTGCGCTGAAAGTGTAACTGCTAGAATAAGAATAGCCTGGGCCAAGTTTAGAGAGCTCTTACCTCTGCTGGCGACAAAGGGATTCTCACTCAGAGTAAAAGGCAGACTGTATGACGCATGTGTACGAACAGCCATGCTACATGGCAGTGAAACATGGGCTGTGACTGCTGAGGACATGCGTAAGCTCACAAGGAATGAAGCCAGTATGCTCCGCTGGATGTGTAATGTAAATGTGCATACCCGTCAGAGTCTAAGTATCTTGAGAGAAAAGCTGAACATAAGAAGCATCAGTAGTGGTGTGCAAGAGAGACGATTGCGCTGGTTTGGACATGTGGTGAGAATGAATGAGGATAGCTGCGTGAAAAAGTGCCACTCCCTAACAGTTGAGGGAACCCGTGGAAGAGGTAGGCCCAGGAAGACCTGGGCTGAGGTGGTGAGGCAAGTCCTTCGAACATTGGGCCTCACCGAGGCGATGACTACTGACCGAGACCTTTAGAAATGTGCTGTGCATGAGAAGACCCGGCAAGCCAAGTGAGATCGTTGCCAGGGCCCCTGGACTGGTTCTTGTGCGGGTGGCACATAAGATGTACCATCCTGAGCGTGACCGTTGCCAGTACCGCCTGACTGGCCTTGTAGGGTTTTCGAGCGAGATCGTTGCCAGTGCCCCTGGACTGGCTCTTGTGCGGGTAGCACATAAAAGACACCATTTCGAGCGTGGCCGTTTTCGTGCGGGTGACACGTAAAAGCACCCACTACACTCTCTGAGTGGTTGGCGTTAGGAAGGGCATCCAGCTGTAGAAACTGCCAAATTAGATTGGCGCCTGGTGTAGCCATCCGGTTGCACCAGTCCTCAGTCAAATCGTCCAACCCATGCTAGCATGGAAAGCAGACGTTAAACGATGATGATGATGATGATGATATATATATATATATATATATATATATATATAAAACAAAGTAGTGAGATCCAAATGGGCATGGTAAAAACAGTTGGTTAATAAAATCTTGCCATAATGCGGATTAATTTTACTATCGATTTTCATATTAAGTGAGATTGTGTTCCTATGGACGTTAAAAAAAAACACACAAAAAGCAAAAAAACAAAACAAGAAAAAACCTACAAGAAAACAACACAAAACAAGCAACACAATCATCTTTATACATGAAAATAAACAATTTCTAAACATACATGGTATAATATAGATACACAAAAACATTTCCAGAGGAATACATTTGGGAATTAATAAGAATTGTAATATCATAAGAGTATGTTCCTACTACAAAAGATGTTGACTACTGTTGACTACTGTGGTGGATTGAGCATTACTAGGAGGATGAGGGACAATATTTACTATTGCAGCAAGATTCAAAACCAAGTCGTTGAATTATGAAATTGAAGTCATGATATAGCATAACCTTGTTCACATGAGAGGTTTAGTTATTAACCAATCAGCAGCCAGAAATCACACGAAAGATCAATCTAGATCCTTCTGGAACATCTCAGTACAAGGGTTGCATAAAGGCTTATTTTCAGTGCCAACTTTTAGAGTGCATGGTAACCTGTGGACTTGCTACATACACTCTCTTGCCATTTATAAGTAATTTTCATGACTGTCTGCTCAACTTGGATATGCCGGTTTAGTTGGTAAATGAATCTACTGTGTATACTTCCTTCTGTCTTGACAAACCTCAGTACAGAGCTTTTGTAACCAACTATTTATGAACACTACTGAATTTCTTCAATTGAAACTCGGCTTGCGAAGACCTGTTGGGGCAAGCGGAAGCGAAATCGTGATGGCACCTGTGCCTGCCCAGTGTCGCCTTCCTGGCACTTATGCCGGTGGCACATGTAAAGACATTTGAGCGAGATCATTGCCAGTGCCACTGAACTGGCTCCTGTGCAGGTGCCACGTAAAATACACCATTTCGAGCGTGGCCGTTGCCAGTACCGTCTGACTGGAGTTTTAAACTGTTAATTTAAAACTATGCAATACAAGTTTCTGTAAGTATGAAATTACAGGTCATACACTAAAATTAATGGTCATACGTTACAATTTCTGTAAGCATGAAATCCCATAACTTGAGTTAACTGTAATGTGGAGGATGCCAGCATATATATGCAACAAGAACTCTATAATCTAGAAATTCCTAAACAAATATTACTCTTACCAGAATTAGAATTACTGCAAAGGACAACCATGCAGTGTCAATACATAATATATACAAAAAATAAAAAAATTAAAATGCATCATGAACCAAGAAACCTTAAACAAGTTTAACTCTACAGGAACAAGAATTTCAATGAAAGATAATTTAGAAGCATGCGAAGGCAAGATGCAAAAAGTTCACAGTCAACAGGTACATTAATAATATACATCCACCATCAGCTGCCTCACAAATTTATTATGGTTTTGACACTTAGGCAGTACCATTCAATCTAGCAGTGTCCACAGTGTTAAATATATAAACACTGCCTGGGAATTAATGGACGAGAAGCAGGGGCCAAACATTAGCAGAATATGTCCATGATGTCTACATTTGTTACAAAGCAAAAACATAAATGCTAAATCTCGAATATAAATCATCACATTCATATAGCTACAAAGCACAGAAATTAAAAAAATAAATGTAGGAGACATAAATATCACTAAAATAGACTTTGAGACTCCAAGAATTATAAAACTTAATCATAGAACATTGAAACAAACTACCAGACTTATTCAACACACATTTCTAAACATAGATGAAAACATATGTTGCCAATATATAAAATGGAAAAGCTACAGCAATCACTAAGTTGTTCAATAAAACCTAGTCAAATGAAGATAAATCTGCTAATAAAGTGCTACAGTTATCACCAATCTGTCAACTCGTAATTTGTTTAATCTGATGAGATGGCTGTGTTCTACAGCCCATGAAACCTTAAGTGACTCAAACTATCATTAAAATTATAATATAAATACACACATACACACACACACACATACGTACATATATACATACCTATATACATACACACACACACACACACGCACGCACACACATATATACATACATACATACACACACACACACTCATATATACACACACACACATATATACATACATATATATATATGTATGTATATATACATACATATATATATATATACATACATATATATACATACATATATATATATATATATATATTATATATATATACACATACATATGTAAATACAGCCTGACTGGCTTCCATGCTGGTAGCACACAATAAGCTGGTTGCATGCAATAAGCATCATTCATGCATGGGTCATTGCCAGTGCCATTTGACTGGCTCCCCGTTCCAGCAGCACATAAAAAGCACCATCCGAATGTGATCGATGCATGTAAAAAGCACCCACTACATTCTTGGAGTGGTTGGTGTTAGGAAGGGCATCCAGCTGTAGAAACCTTGCCAGATCAGATTGGAGCCTGGTACAGCCTCCTGGCTTGCCAGTCCCCAGTCAAACCATCCAACCCATGCTAACGTGGAAAACAGATGTTAAACGATGATGATGATGATACATACATACATACATACATACATACATACATACATATATATATATATATATATATATATATATATATATGGATGTGTGTATTTTCCCCTTGTTTACAATGAACACGGAAAAAATAAATGAACAGTTACCAGGGCACCAAAAAATCACACAAGTAACAAGGACATAACACCCTGTTTGTAAAGGTAGAAATTCCAGGTTGATGTGAAATATTTTGTATAATATATATAAATAAATAAATAGACTTAAATGCAGGTGTTATTCAAATTGTTTTACTTCTGACATGTTTCAAAGACAACATTAATATTATTCCAAAAGGAATAAAAGGGTGTAAAACTATTTGGTTCATTATTCTTTATGGGGGGGGGGGCAAATTAAATCTAATCTTCCTTTCCAGTTCCGTGAAGCTATTATTAAGAATTTTCCAAAGAATTCTAGGTATTACTCGATCATTAACTTGCACATGGTTAGGATTAGCTTTTCTAACACAAAAAATCTATCACAAATTATCTCTTCACATAATATTTGTCTGTTAAATAAGAATCCAATTACTGAAAATAATAACATTAATTTAGCTAATACTAAACATACCCCTAGAAATATTAACAACAAAGTTATTCCAACAGAATTAAGTTTATGTCTAGTAATTCTAAGACTAAAAACTCTATATACCAGTGTAAAATTACTTCCAGCACTGATGTCTTTTTTTTACATAAGTAGTTCTTCTCAGTTATCTAAAAGAATTTCTAATCATTACTCTACATTTAGGGATAGTAATAAACGCAACAGTACAAGGCTTAGTAAATTAATTTGGTATCTTAAAGATCATAATAAACAATTTAATTTAGATTGGTTGATTCTCCCCATTTCATTCCCATGATAAAGGCAAGAATTCTGCCAACTCTGGAATAGTGAACTACTTTTTTCTAAGAGTCCTCTTGTAAACACGTTTATAGAGTGTGCTTATCAATGTAAACATTGGCAGAAACATACCTT